>NC_056735.1:844705805-844721160 GCF_019279795.1 Protopterus annectens | reverse complement strand
CAGAACTTCAGTTGAGTTAATATTCAGTGAGAAATACAAATAATTAAATTAAATGCAGTACTATCTGAAAAAGAGCAGATAAAAGTGTACTTAAATTTACTGATACGTCCAGTTGATTTCAGGTAGATCTTAGCCAGTCAAAGCTAAGATATTAAGCAGAAATAACCCAAAATGAACCATTTATATAAGGCAGGACAGAATATCAGTGAGGTGAATCTACCTTCAACTGCTATCAATGGCTACACAGAAATTCTAACAAGTACTCTGTAGAGACACAGCCACAACTTCAGTTGAGTTAATATTCAGTGAGAAACACAAACTAATAAATTAAATGCAGTACTACATGAAAAAGAGCAGATACAAGTGAACTTAAATTCACTTATACATCCAGTTGATTTCAGGTAGATCTTTGCCGGCCAAATCTCAGATATTAAGCAGAAAAAACTAAAATGTACAACTTATATAAGGAAAGACAGAATATCAGTGAAGTGAAACTGCCTCCCACTGTTATCAATGGCTAGACAGAAATTCTAACAAGTACTCTATAGTGACACAGCCACAACTTCAGTTGAGTTAATATTCGGTGAGAAACACAAAAAAAAACTAAATGCAGTACTATATGAAAAAGAGCAGATAAAAGTGCACTTAAATTCACTTACATGTTCCGTTGATTTCAGGTAGATCTTAGCCTGACAAAGCTCAGATATTAAGCAGAAATAACCCAAAATGTACCACTTATATAAGACAGGGCAGAATATCAGTGAGTTGAAACTACCTCCCACTGCTATCTATGGCTACACAGAAATTCTAACAAATACTCTGTAGAGACACAGCCACAACTTCAGTTGAGTTAATATTCAGTGAGAAACACAAATAAATAAATTAAATGCAGTACTATATTAAAAAGAGCAGATAAAAGTGTTCTTAAATTCACTTATACATCCAGTTAATTTCAGGTAGATCTTAGCTGGCCAAAGCTCCGATATTAAGCATATATAACCCAAAATGTATCACTTATATAAGGCAGGACAGAATATCAGTGAGGTGAGACTACCTCACACTGCTATCAATGGCTGCACAGAAATTCTAACAAATACTCTGTAGAGACACAGCCACAACTTCAGTTAAGTTAATATTCAGTGAGAAACACAAATAAATAAATTAAATGCAGTACTATATGAAAAAGAGCAGATAAAAGTGTACTTAAATTCCTTATACATCCAGCTGATTTCAGGTAGATCTTAGCTGGCCAAAGCTCAGATATTAAGCAGAAATAACCCAAAATATACCACTTATATAAGGCAGGACAGAATATCAGTGAGGTGAAACTACCTCCCACTGCTATCGATGGCTACACATAAATTCTAACAAGTACTCTGTAGAGACATAGCCACAACTTCAGTTGAGTTAATATTCAGTAGAAACAGAAATAAATAAATTAAATGAAGTACAATATGAAAGAGAGCAGAAAAAAGTGTACTTAAATTTACTTATACATCCAGTTGATCCCACGTAGATTTTAACTGGCCAAAGCTCAGATATTAAGCAGAAATATCCCAAAATGTACAACTTATATATGGCAGGACAGAATATCACAGAGGTGAAACAACCCCCCCCATGCTATCTATGGCTACACAGAAATTCTGACAAGTACTGTGTAGAGACACAGCCAGAACTTCAGTTGAGTTAATATTCAGTGAGAAACACAAATAAATAAATTAAATGCAGTACTATATGAAAAAGAGCAGATGAAAGTGTACTTAAATTTACTTATACATCCAGTTGATTTCAGGTTGATCTTAACCGGCCAAAGCTCAGATATTAAGCAGAAATAAGCCAAAATGTACCACTTATATAAGGCAGAACAGAATAACAGTGAGGTGAAACTACCTCCAACTGCTATCAATGGCTACACAGAAATTCTAACTGTAGAGACACAGCCACAACTTCAGTTGAGTTAATGTTCAGTGAGAAACAGAAATAAATAAATTAAATGCAGTACTATAAGAAAAAGAGCAGATAATAGTGTACTTAAATTCACTTCTATGTCCAGTTGACTTCAGGTAGATCTTAGCCGGGCAAACCTCAGCTATTATGCAGAAATAACCCAAAATGTTCAACTTATATAAGGCAGGACAGAATTTCATTGTGGTGAAACTACCTCCGACTGCTGTCAATGGCTACACAGAAATTCTAACAAGTACTCTGTAGAGACACAGCCACAACTTCAGTTGAGTTAATATTCAGTGAGAAACACAAATAAATAAATTAAATGCAGTACTATATGAAAAAGAGCAGATAAAAGTGTATTTAAATTCACTTATACATCCAGTTGATTTAACGTAGATGTTAGCCAGCCAAAGCTCAGATATTAAGCAGAAATAACCCAAAATGTACCAGTTATATAAGGCAGGACACAATATCATTGAGTTGAAACTACCTCCGACTGCTATCAATGGCTAGACAGAAATTCTAACAAGTACTCTGTAGAGAAAAAGCTACAACTTCAGTTGAGTTATTATTCAGTGAGAAACACAAATAAATAAATTAAATGCAGTACTATATGAAATAGAGCAGATAAAAGTGTACTTAAATTTACTTATACATCCAGTTGATTTCAGGTAGATCTTAACTGGCCAAAGCTCAGATATTAAGCAGAAATAACCCAAAATATATCACTTATATAAGGCAGGACAGAATATCAGTGAGGTGAAACTACCTCCAACTGCTATCAATGGCTACACAGAAATTCTAACAAGTACTCTGTAGAGACACAGCCACAACTTCAGTTGAGTTAATATTCAGTGAGAAACACAAATAAATAAACTAAATGCAGTACTATATAATAAAGAACAGATAAAAGTGTACTTAAATTTACTTATACATCCAGCTAATTTCAGGTAGATCTTAGCCAGCCAAAGCTCAGATATTAAGCAGAAATAACCCAGAATGTACCACTTATATAAGACAGGGCAGAATATCAGTGAGTTGAAACTACCTCCCACTGCTATCTATGGCTACACAGAAATTCTAACAAGTACTGTGTAGAGACACAGCCAGAACTTCAGTTGAGTTAATATTCAGTGAGAAACACAAATAAATAAATTAAATGCAGTACTATATTAAAAAGAGCAGATAAAAGTGTACTTAAATTCACTTATACATCCAGTTGATTTCAGGTAGATCTTAGCTGGTCAAAGCTCCGATATTAAGCATATATAACCCAAAATGTATCACTTATATAAGGCAGGACAGAATATCAGTGAGGTGAAACTACCTCCCTCTGCTATTGATGGCTACACATAAATTCTAACAAGTACTCTGTAGAGACACAGCCACAACTTCAGCTGAGTTAATATTCAGTGAGAAACACAAATAAATAAATTAAATGCAGTACTATATGAAAAAGAGCAGATAAAAGTGTACTTAAATTGACTTATACATCCAGTTGATTTCAGGTAGATCTTAGCTGGCCAAAGCTCAGATATTAAGCAGAAATAACCCAAAATATACCACTTATATAAGGCAGGACAGAATATCAATGAGGTGAAACTGCCTCCCACTGCTATCAATGGCTACACAGAAATTCTAACAAGTACTCTGTAGAGACACAGCCACAACTTCACTTGAGTAAATATTCAGTGAGAAACACAAATAAATAAATTAAATGCAGTACTATATGAAAAAGAGCAGATAAAAGTGTGTTTAAATTCACTAATGCCTCCAGTAGATTTCAGGTAGATCTTAACCCGGCAAAGCTCAGATATTAAGCAGAAATAACCCAAATGTACCTACATATATAAGGCAGGACAGAATATCAGTGAGGGGAAACTACCTCCCACTGCTATCAATGGCTACACAGAAATTCTAACAAGTACTCTGTAGAGACACAGCCACAACTTCAGCTGAGTAGATAAAATTCAGTTCCAACACAGCAATAAGTGAGCATACACCAACATAAAAATATGCTGTAGCCTTCTTCTTCGAAATAATTTATTGGTAAAATCCAAGTCGCTCATGATAAAAACACAGGTACTGTGAAACGTTGTTTTACAAAAGATATTGGAAAGGACAAAAGACAATTTAATTTTAATAATTTTTTAGTAGATGAGCTTAATTTTGACAAAGGGTTTAGACCTGAACGTGTAGAAAATAGAAATGAACAAGAGGTGCACGAAGAAAAAACACTGAAAGACTGTATATTTGACTTTGGAAAAAAGTTAAAGACCTTGAAAAGTATCCAGTTGGATAATTTGTATTTAAAGAACTGTTTGAACAAGGGTATTGTGCCCATGGGACTGAGATTTTTCAAAATTCCCATGGGTATTACTATTGATGCAACAGTTAAAGGAGAATGTAATAAGATGTTTGATGAATTTGGTTTCACGTTCATGAAGTTTATTATCAAATGCAATGATAAAAGGATTTGTACCCTTATAGTTGAACTTGAAGAAATGGACAATGTTATACAGAATGATCTGTTATATGATGATTATGAACTGTCATTAGAGTCTCAGTATTCTTGGGTTGAGGGGCTTGTGGTTAAACAGTTTGAAAGAAAGTGTAAAAAACTGAACAGGGACCTCGACCAATATAAAAATGGGTACGCATACCAATGGGATAAAGAAAAGACTGCAACTTTCAAAGGATTTACACGTAACCACTATATCAGCAATAGACAACCTAATAATAGAGAAAATACCAGTGGTTATCAGACAAACAAAATGAACAAGGAAGTTTATAGGGGGAAACCGCAGTATAACAACAATTTTTTAGAGGAAGATACGAGGTGGGAGGATATGGATACATACAGACAAAAGGGGAAAGGATTCAAGAGGGGAAAATACAACAGGAACTAGTTACAACTAATAGTACCCCTCCCATAGGTAAGGAACAGGATATAGTGAGAGTTAATCGAATTGTTCATACAAAGGGAGACTTCACTATATATAATTATACTAACATGGAACTTAAAAAGGAAATGTTCACCCTATTAACCAAAGGGATGAAATTTATACCTCAGAAGAGAGTTAAAGTAGAGGATTATGTGGTAGATGTTAAAAAATACATTAGAAAATTGAATTTGGGGATATTTTTTGATGGTCAGCCCCACAAAGAATCCAGTGAATTCAGAAAGGTTAGTAGCTTTACACCCCCTCTACATAACCTATTAGGACTATATGAGAAATTGGTTATAGACGAACTATATCAATTTGTAAGTAACAATAGATTTAAAAAAATGAAATTTAATCTAACTAATGAAGAGTTTGCAGTCTTGAGGGATATACAGAATGACAACAATATTAGATTAATGAAACCCGATAAGGGTGGGGGAGCTGTTTTGTATTATAAGGAAGATTATATAAGCAAATCAACAGTATTCTTCTCAATTCGGGTAATTATGATATAGCATCCCTTAATGAGGTGAACATTGGATATCACAAGATTGACCTCTTATTAGAAGACTTGTTGGTTGAAAACAGAATAGATGGTGAAATGTATAATTTTTTGAAGGTGGCATTCCCTATTATAAGTACAATAGTAGGGATTCCCAAGGTGCATAAAGATATCCAAGACCCCCCATTTAGACCTATAATATCTGGGAGCGAATCGAAAACTTTCCCTTTTGGGAAGGTAATAGATAAATGGCTCAAACCTCTATATAAAAACATCTCCCACGTAGTCATTGATTCATGGGATTTTTTGAGTAGACGAGTTAGCCAGGGGAGCAGAATGGCTAATAACAATCGATGTAGTTGATTTATTTTCCAGCATCCCAAAAATTGAAGGAATGTCTAGATTTGAAGAAAGTATTAAGAACAAAGGTGACCTACCTTGGGTGAAAACTCTATTAATTCTTGAATTTATGGATATTGTACTTACACACAACTACATTATGTTTGAGGGAGAGTATTATAGGCAAAAGAAAGGTGTGACGATGGGCGCCGCCTGCGCCCCGATTTTTGCCAACCTGTTTCTTTTGGATTGGGAGGAAGAGTTTATTTTCAAGTCCGATTGGTATGGATACATGGGATGTTATCTGCATTTTCTGGATGACATTTTTGTCATCTGGAAAGGAAGCTTGAAAGATTTGGACGGTTTCAAATCATATTTGAATTCTTGTAGTGAATACCTAAAGTTCACTTTTAGTGTAGACAAAGACACCATTTCATATTTGGATACTAAAATAACATTAAAGGATGGAAAATTTAAGTCAAATATATTTAGGAAGGATACGTTTAGTAACTCCTATCTTCAGTATAGTAGTAGCCACCCCATGACTCAAAAAAGAAATATTATAAAGGGTCAGTGTATACGGGCGGCTAGGATGACATCTGATGTTAGACACTTGGACAGTGAATTGGATAAGATCGGGAAGTATTTTAGCAATAGAGGATATCCTACCCATTTGATAGTTGATGTCACCACCTATGTTAAAAGTGAATGGGGGAAAAAATACAAACCACTGTTGGGAAGTAAAAATATAAATAAAAAAGAAGGCCATGAAATGAGAGGTACTATAATGGCTGACAAAGAAAAATATGGTAAAGCTTGTGTTTTGCAATTTGCTCCCCACAGCGGTGAG
Organism: Protopterus annectens; assembly: GCF_019279795.1. Classification (NCBI taxonomy): domain Eukaryota; kingdom Metazoa; phylum Chordata; order Ceratodontiformes; family Protopteridae; genus Protopterus; species Protopterus annectens. Next base: position 844,714,574 of record NC_056735.1, on the reverse strand, counting down.
ATTAAGAACATTGTGCAGAAGTATTGGAATATTATGAAGATGGATAGTAAAATTTCTGCACTAGTGGGGGACAAACCGGAGTTTATATATAGAAATGGTACAAATATGAAAAAATTATTTGAAAGAAAAAATAGGAACCCGAATGGGTATGGAAAGGGAACACAGAAATGTGGGTCTTGCAAGCAGTGTGCATATATTATTAATTCTCCAACTATCACACTTCAAGACATTAATGAGACTAAGGTGAATTTCATAAAAGGGAACTGTAGATCAAAGCACCTGGTGTATTTAGCTAAATGTAGCACATGCCCAAGTTTTTATGTGGGCAAAACCACCAGGTGCTTGAGAAATAGGATCTACGATCACGAGTATAGCATTAAAAAAGGGGATGAGAAGAATGCCCTTTGGAAACACCTTAATACTAACAAAGAATGTTTGGGGTTTACATTTGGTATATTAGAATTGGTTAGGTTACCTCCAACTGCTTTCAATGGCTAAGCTGAAATTCTGACAAGTACTCTGAAGACACACAGCTTCAACTTCAGCTGAGTTAATTTTCAGTGAGAAACACAAATAAATCAATTAAATGCAGTACTATATGAAAAAGAACAGATAAAAGTGTACTTAAATTGACTTATATGTCCAGTTGATTTCAGGTAGATCTTAGCCGTACAAAGCTCAGATATTAAGCAGAAATAACCCAAAATGTACCACTTATATAAGGCAGGACAGAATATCAATGAGGTGAAACTGCCTCCCACTGCTATCAATGGCTACACAGAAATTCTAACAAGTACTCTGTAGAGACACAGCCACAACTTCACTTGAGTAAATATTCAGTGAGAAACACAAATAAATAAATTAAATGCAGTACTATATGAAAAAGAGCAGATAAAAGTGTGTTTAAATTCACTAATACCTCCAGTAGATTTCAGGTAGATCTTAACCCGGCAAAGCTCAGATATTAAGCAGAAATAACCCAAATGTACCTACATATATAAGGCAGGACAGAATATCAGTGAGGTGAAACTACCTCCCACTGCTATCAATGGCTACACAGAAATTCTAACAAGTACTCTGTAGAGACACAGCCACAACTTCAGCTGAGTTAATATTCAGTGAGAAATAGAAATAAATAAATTAAATGCAGTACTATCTGAAAAAGAGCAGATAAAAGTGTACTTAAATTTACTGATACGTCCAGTTGATTTCAGGTAGATCTTAGCCAGTCAAAGCTAAGATATTAAGCAGAAATAACCCAAAATTAACCATTTATATAAGGCAGGACAGAATATCAGTGAGGTACATCTACCTTCAACTGCTATAAATGGCAACACAGAAATTCTAACAAGTACTCTGTAGAGACACAGCCACAACTTCAGTTGAGTTAATATTCAGTGAGAAACACAAACTAATAAATTAAATGAAGTACTACATGAAAAAGAGCAGATACAAGTGAACTTAAATTCACTTATACATCCAGTTGATTTCAGGTAGATCTTTGCCAGCCAAATCGAAGATATTAAGCAGAAAAAAACTAAAATGTGCAACTTATATAAGGAAAGACAGAATATCAGTGAAGTGAAACTGCCTCCAACTGTTATCAATGGCTAGACAGAAATTCTAACAAGTACTCTATAGTGACACAGCCACAACTTCAGTTGAGTTAATATTCAGTGAGAAACACAAAAAAATAAACTAAATGCAGTACTATATGAAAAAGAGCAGATAAAAGTGCACTTAAATTCACTTACATGTTCCGTTGATTTCAGGTAGATCTTAGCCTGACAAAGCTCAGATATTAAGCAGAAATAACCCATAATGTACCACTTATATAAGACAGGGCAGAATATCAGTGAGTTGAAACTACCTCCCACTGCTATCTATGGCTACACAGAAATTCTAACAAATACTCTGTAGAGACACAGCCACAACTTCAGTTAAGTAAATATTCAGTGAGAAACACAAATAAAAAAATTAAATGCAGTACTGTATTAAAAAGAGCAGATAAAAGTGTTCTTAAATTCACTTATACATCCAGTTAAATTCAGGTAGATCTTAGCTGGCCAAAGCTCCGATATTAAGCATATATAACCCAAAATGTATCACTTATATAAGGCAGGACAGAATATCAGTCAGGTGAGACTACCTCACACTGCTATCAATGGCTGCACAGAAATTCTAACAAATACTCTGTAGAGACACAGCCACAACATCAGTTAAGTTAAAATTCAGTGAGAAACACAAATAAATAAATTAAATGCAGTACTATATGAAAAAGATCAGATAAAAGTGTACTTAAATTCCTTATACATCCAGCTGATTTCAGGTAGATCTTAGCTGTTCAAAGCTCAAATATTAAGCATAAATAAGCCAAAATATACCACTTATATAAGGCAGGACAGAATATCAGTGAGGTGAAACTACCTCCCTCTGCTATTGATGGCTACACATAAATTCTAACAAGTACTCTGTAGAGACATAGCCACAACTTCAGTTGAGTTAATATTCAGTAGAAACAGAAATAAATAAATTAAATGAAGTACAATATGAAAGAGAGCAGAAAAAAGTGTACTTAAATTTACTTATACATCCAGTTGATTCCACGTAGATTTTAACTGGCCAAAGCTCAGATATTAAGCAGAAATATCCCAAAATGTACAACTTATATATGGCAGGACAGAATATCACAGAGGTGAAACAACCCCCCCATGCTATCTATGGCTACACAGAAATTCTGACAAGTACTGTGTAGAGACACAGCCAGAACTTCAGTTGAGTTAATATTCAGTGAGAAACACAAATAAATAAATTAAATGCAGTACTATATGAAAAAGGGCAGATGAAAGTGTACTTAAATTTACTTATACATCCAGTTGATTTCAGGTTGATCTTAACCAGCCAAAGCTCAGATATTAAGCAGAAATAAGACAAAATGTACCACTTATATAAGGCAGAACAGAATAACATTGAGGTGAAACTACCTCCAAATGCTATCAATGACTACACAGAAATTCTAACAAGTACTCTGTAGAGACACAGCCACAACTTCGGTTGAGTTAATATTCAGTGAGAAAGACAAATAAATTACTTAAATGCAGTACAATATGACAAAAAGCAGATACAAGTGTACTTAAAATCAATTATACATCCTGTTGATTTCAGGTAGATCTTTGCCGGCCAAAGCTCAGATATTAAGCAGAAACCCCCCAAAATGTAGCACTTATATAAAGAAGGACAGAATATCAGTGAGGTGAAACTACCTGCAACTGCTATCAATGGCTAGACAGAAATTCTAACAAGTACTCTATAGTGACAAAGCCACAACTTCAGTTGAATTAATATTCAGTGAGAAACACAAAAAAATAAACTAAATGCAGTACTATATGTAAAAGAGCAGATAAAACTGCACTTAAATTCACTTATATATTCAGTTGATTTCAGATAGATCTTAGCCGGACAAAGCTCAATATTAAGCAGAAATAACCCATACTGTACCACTTATATAAGACAGGGCAGAATATCAGTGAATTGAAACTACCTCCCACTGCTATCTATGGCTACGCAGACATTCTAACAAGTACTGTGTAGAGACACCGCCACAACTTCAGTTGAGTTAATATTCAGTGAGAAACACCAATAAATAAATTAAATGCAGTACTATATGAAAAAGAGCAGATGAAAGTATACTTAAATTTACTTATACAACCAGTTGATTTCAGGTAGATCTTAACTGGCCAAAGCTCAGATATTAAGCAGAAATAACCCAAAATGTACCACATATATAAGGCAGGACAGAATATCAGTGAAGTGAAACTACCTCCCACTGCTATCAATGGATACACAGAAATTCTAACAAGTACTCTGTAGAGATACAGCCACAGCTTCAGTTGAGTTAATATTCAGTGAGAAACACAAATAAATAAATTAAATGCAGTACTATATTAAAAAGAGCAGATAAAAGTGTACTTAAATTCACTTATACATCCAGTTAATTTCAGGTAGATCTTAGCTGGCCCAAGCTTCGACATTAAGCATACATAACCCAAAATGTATCACTGATATAAGGCAGGACAGAATATCAGTGAGGTGAGATTACCTCACACTGCTATCAATGGCTACACAGAAATTCTAACAAGTTCTCTGTAGAGACACAGCCACAACTTCAGTTGAGTTAATATTCAGTGAGAAACACAAATAAATAAATTAAATGCAATACTATATGAAAAAGAGCAGATAAAAGTGTACTTAAATTCCTTATACGTCCAGCTGATTTCAGGAAGATCTTAGCCAGCCAAAGCTCAGATATTAAGCAGAAATAACCCAAAATATACCACTTATATAAGACAGGACAGATTATCAGTGAGGTGAAACTACCTCCCACTGCTATCGATGGCTGCACATAAATTCTAACAAATACTCTGTAGAGACATAGCCACAACTTCAGTTGAGTTAATATTCAGTGAGAAACACAAATAAATAAATTAAATGCAGTACTATATGAAAAAGAGCAGATAAAAGTGTACTTAAATTTACCTATACATCCAGTTGATTTCAAGTAGATCTTAGCTGACCAAAGCTCACATATTAAGCAGAAACAACCCAAAATATACCACTTATGGCAGGACAGAATATCAGAGAGGTGAAACTACCCCCTCCCACTGCTATCTATGGCTACACAAAAATTCTAACAAGTACTGTGTAGAGACACAGCCAGAACTTCAGTTGAGTTAATATTCAATGAGAAACAGAAATAAATTAATTAAATGCAGTGCTATATGAAAACGTGCAGATGGAAGTGTACTTAAATTTACTTATACATCCAGTTGATTTCAGGTAGATCTTAACAGGCCAAAGCTCAGTTATAAAGCAGACATAACCCAAAATGTACCACTTATATAAGGCAGAACAGAATATCAGTGAGGTGAAACTACCTCCAACTGCTATCAATGGCTAAGCTGAAATTCTGACAAGTACTCTGAAGACACACAGCTTCAACTTCAGCTGAGTTAATTTTCAGTGAGAAACACAAATAAATCAATTAAATGCAGTACTATATGAAAAAGAGCAGATAAAAGTGTGTTTAAATTCACTAATACCTCCAGTAGATTTCAGGTAGATCTTAACCCAGCAAAGCTGCGATATTAAGCAGAAATAACCCAAATGTATCTACATATATAAGGCAGGACAGAATATCAGTGAGGCGAAACTACCTACCACTGCTATCAATGGCTACACAGAAATTCTAACAGGTACTCTGTAGAGACACAGCCAGAACTTCAGCTGAGTTAATATTCAGTGAGAAATAGAAATAAATAAATTAAATGCAGTACTATCTGAAAAAGAGCAGATAAAAGTGTTCTTAAATTTACTGATACGTCCAGTTGATTTCAGGTAGATCTTAGCCAGTCAAAGCAAAGATATTAAGCAGAAATAACCCAAAATGACCATTTATGTAAGGCAGGATAGAATATCAGTGAGGTGAATCTACCTTCAACTGCTATCAATGGCTACACAGAAATTCTAACAAGTACTCTGTAGAGACACAGCCACAACTTCAGTTGAGTTAATATTCAGTGAGAAACACAAACTAATAAATTAAATGCAGTACAATATGAAAAAGAGCAGATACAAGTGAACTTAAATTCACTTATACATCCAGTTGATTTCAGGTAGATCTTTGCCAGCCAAATCTCAGATATTAAGCAGAAAAAAACTAAAATGTACAACTTATATAAGGAAAGACAGAATATCAGTGAAGTGAAACTGCCTCCCACTGTTATCAATGGCTAGACAGAAATTCTAACAAGTACTCTATAGTGACAAAGCCACAACTTCAGTTGAGTTAATATTCAGTGAGAAACACAAAAAATAAACTAAATGCAGTACTATATGAAAAAGAGCAGATAAAAGTGCACTTAAATTTGCTTACATGTTCCGTTGATTTCAGGTAGATCTTAGCCTGACAAAGCTCAGATATTAAGCATATATAACCCAAAATGTATCACTTATATAAGGCAGGACAGAATATCAGTCAGTTGAGACTACCTCACTCTGCTATCAATGGCTGCACAGAAATTCTAACAAATACTCTGTAGAGACACAGCCACAACATCAGTTAAGTTAAAATTCAGTGAGAAACACAAATAAATAAATTAAATGCAGTACTATATGAAAAAGATCAGATAAAAGTGTACTTAAATTCCTTATACATCCAGCTGATTTCAGATAGATCTTAGCTGGCCAAAGCTCAGATATTAAGCAGAAATAACCCAAAATATACCACTTATATAAGGCAGGAAAGAATATCAGTGAGGTGAAACTGCCTCCCACTGCTATCGATGGCTACACATAAATTCTAACAAGTACTCTGTAGAGACATAGCCACAACTTCAGTTGAGTTAATATTCAGTAGAAACAGAAATAAATAAATTAAATGAAGTACAATATGAAAGAGAGCAGAAAAAAAGTGTACTTAAATTTACTTATACATCCAGTTGATTCCACGTAGATTTTAACTGGCCAAAGCTCAGATATTAAGCAGAAATATCCCAAAATGTACAACTTATATATGGCAGGACAGAATATCACAGAGGTGAAACAACCCCCCCCCTTGCTATCTATGGCTACACAGACATTCTGACAAGTACTGTGTAGAGACACAGCCAGAACGTCAGTTGAGTTAATATTCAGTGAGAAAACAAATAAATAAATTAAATGCAGTACTATATGAAAAAGGGCAGATGAAAGTGTACTTACATCCACTTGATTTCAAGTTGATTTTAACCAGCCAAAGCTCAGATATTAAGCAGAAATAAGCCAAAATTTACCACTTATGTAAGGCAGAACCGAATAACATTGAGGTGAAACTGCCTCCAAATGCTATCAATGACTACACAGAAATTCTAACAAGTACCCTGTAGAGACACAGCCACAACTTCGGTTGAGTTAATATTCAGTGAGAAAGACAAATACATTACTTAAATGCAGTACAATATGACAAAAAGCAGATACAAGTGTACTTAAAATCAATTATACATCCTGTTGATTTCAGGTAGATCTTTGCCGGCCAAAGCTCAGATATTAAGCAGAAAACCCCCAAAATGTAGCACTTATATAAAGAAGGACAGAATATCAGTGAGGTGAAACTACCTCCAACTGCTATCAATGGCTACACAGAAATTCTAACAAGTACTCTGTAGAGACACAGCCACAACTTCAGTTGAGTTAATGTTCAGTGAGAAACACAAATAAATAAACTAAATGCAGTACTATAAGAAAAAGAGCAGATAATAGTGTACTTAAATTCACTTCTATGTCCAGTTGACTTCAGGTAGATCTTAGCCGGACAAACCTCAGATATTAAGCAGAAATAACCCAAAATGTTCAACTTATATAAGGCAGGACAGAATTTCATTGTGGTGAAACTACCTCCAACTGCTGTCAATGGCTACACAGAAATTCTAACAAGTACTCTGTAGAGACACAGTCACAACTTCAGTTGAGTTAATATTCAGTGAGAAACACAAATAAATTAATTAAATGCAGTACTATATGAAAAAGAGCAGATAAAAGTGTACTTAAATTCACTTATACGTCCAGTTGATTTAACGTAGATGTTAGCCAGCCAAAGCTCAGATATTAAGCAGAAATAACCCAAAATGTACCAGTTATATAAGGCAGGATACAATATCATTGAGTTGAAACTATCTCTGACTGTTATCAATGGCTAGACAGAAATTCTAACAAGTACTCTGTAGAGAAAAAGCTACAACTTCAGTTGAGTTATTATTCAGTGAGAAACACAAATAAATAAATTAAATGCAGTACTATATGAAATAGAGCAGATAAAAGTGTACTTAAATTTACTTATACGTCCAGTTGATTTCAGGTAGATCTTAGCTGGCCAAAGCTCAGATATTAAGCAGAAATAACCCAAAATGTATCACTTATATAAGGCAGGACAGAATATCATTGAGGAGAAACTACCTCCAACTGCTATCAATGGCTACACAGAAATTCTAACAAGTACTCTGTAGAGACACAGCCACAACGTCAGTTGAGTTAATATTCAGTGAGACACACAAATAAATAAACTAAATGCGGTACTCTATAAAAAAGAACAGATAAAAGTGTACTTAAATAAACTTATACATCCAGCTGATTTCAGGTATATCTTAGCCGGCCAAAGCTCAGATATTAAGCAGAAATAACCCAGAATGTACCACTTATTGAAAGACAGGGCAGAATATCAGTGAGTTGAAACTACCTCCCACTGCTATCTATGGCTACACAGAAATTCTAACAAGTACTGTGTAGAGACACCACCACAACTTCAGTTGAGTTAATATTCAGTGAGAAACACAAATAAATAAATTAAATGCAGTACTATATTAAGAAGAGCAGATAAAAGTGTACTTAAATTCACTTATACATCCTGTTGATCTCAAGTAGATCTTAGCTGGACAAAGCTGCGACATTAAGCATATATAACCCAAAATGTATCACTTATATAAGGCAGGATAGAATATCAGTGAGGTGAAACTACCCCCCTCTGCTATTGATGGCTACACATAAATTCTAACAAGTACTCTGTAGAGACACAGCCACAACTTCATTTGAGTTAATATTCAGTGAGAAACACAAATAAATAAATTAAATGCAGTTCTATATGAAAAAGAGCAGATAAAAGTGTACTTAAAACCCTTATACGTCCAGCTGATTTTAGGTAAATCTTAGCAAGCCAAAGCTGAGATATTATGCAGAAAT
>NC_056735.1:844515250-844705305 GCF_019279795.1 Protopterus annectens | reverse complement strand
CCCACAACTTCAGTTGAGTTAATATTCAGTGAGAAACACAAATAAATAAATTAAATGCAGTACTATATGAAAAAGAGCAGATAAAAGTGTACTTAAATTCACTTATACATCCAGTTGATTTCAGGTAGATCTTAGCCAGCCAAAGCTCAGATATTAAGCAGAAATAACCCAAAATGTACCACTTATATAAGGCAGGACAGAATATCAGTGAGGTGAAACTACCTCCAAGTGCTATCAATGGCTACACAGAAATTCTGACAAGTACTCTGAAGAGACACAGCCACAACTTCAGTTGAGTTAATATTCAGTGAGAAACACAAATAAATAAATTAAATGCAGTACTATATGAAAAAGAGCAGATAAAAGTGTACTTAAATTGACTTATACATCCAGTTGATTTCAGGTAGATCTTAGCTGGCCAAAGCTCAGACATTAAGCAGAAATAACCCAAAATGTACCACTTATATAAGGCAGGACAGAATATCAGTGAGGTGAAACTACCTCTAACTGCTATGAATGGCTACACAGAAATTCTAACAAGTACTCTGTAGAGACACAGCCACAACTTCAGTTGAGTTAATATTCAGTGAGAAACACAAATAAATAAATTAAATGCAGTACTATATGAAAAAGAGCAGATAAAAGTGTACTTAAATTCACTTATACATCCAGTTGATTTCAGGTAGATCTTAGCCAGCCAAAGCTCAGATATTAAGCAGAAATAACCCAAAATGTACCACTTATATAAGGCAGGACAGAATATCAGTGAGGTGAAACTACCTCCCACTGCTATCAATGGCTACACAGAAATTCTAACAAGTACTCTGTAGAGACACAGCCACAACTTCAGTTGAGTTAATATTCAGTGAGAAACACAAATAAATAAATTAAATGCAGTACTATATGAAAAAGAGCAGATAAAAGTGTACTTAAATTCACTTATACATCCAGTTGATTTCAGGTAGATCTTAGCCAGCCAAAGCTCAGATATTAAGCAGAAATAACCCAAAATGTACCACTTATATAAGGCAGGACAGAATATCAGTGAGGTGAAACTACCTCCACTGCTATCTATGGCTACACAGAAATTCTAACAAGTACTCTGTAGAGACACAGCCACAACTTCAGTTGAGTTAATATTCAGTGAGAAACACAAATAAATAAATTAAATGCAGTACTATATGAAAAAAGCAGATAAAAGTGTACTTAAATTCACTTATACATCCAGTTGATTTCAGGTAGATCTTAGCTGGCCAAAGCTCAGATATTAAGCAGAAATAACCCAAAATGTACCACTTATATAAGGCAGGACAGAATATCAGTGAGGTGAAACTACCTCCCACTGCTATCAATGGCTACACAGAAATTCTAACAAGTACTCTGTAGAGACACAGCCACAACTTCAGTTGAGTTAATATTCAGTGAGAAACACAAATAAATAAATTAAATGCAGTACTATATGAAAAAGAGCAGATAAAAGTGTACTTAAATTCACTTATACATCCAGTTGATTTCAGGTAGATCTTAGCTGGCCAAAGCTCAGATATTAAGCAGAAATAACCCAAAATGTACCACTTATATAAGGCAGGACAGAATATCAGTGAGGTGAAACTACCTCCCACTGCTATCAATGGCTACACAGAAATTCTAACAAGTACTCTGTAGAGACACAGCCACAACTTCAGTTGAGTTAATATTCAGTGAGAAACACAAATAAATAAATTAAATGCAGTACTATATGAAAAAGAGCAGATAAAAGTGTACTTAAATTCACTTATACATCCAGTTGATTTCAGGTAGATCTTAGCCGTCCAAAGCTCAGATATTAAGCAGAAATAACCCAAAATGTACCACTTATATAAGGCAGGACAGAATATCAGTGAGGTGAAACTACCTCCAACTGCTATCAATGGCTACACAGAAATTCTAACAAGTACTCTGTAGAGACACAGCCACAACTTCAGTTGAGTTAATATTCAGTGAGAAACACAAATAAATAAATTAAATGCAGTACTATATGAAAAAGAGCAGATAAAAGTGTACTTAAATTCACTTATACATCCAGTTGATTTCAGGTAGATCTTAGCCAGCCAAAGCTCAGATATTAAGCAGAAATAACCCAAAATGTACCACTTATATAAGGCAGGACAGAATATCAGTGAGGTGAAACTACCTCCAACTGCTATCAATGGCTACACAGAAATTCTAACAAGTACTCTGTAGAGACACAGCCACAACTTCAGTTGAGTTAATATTCAGTGAGAAACACAAATAAATAAATTAAATGCAGTACTATATGAAAAAGAGCAGATAAAAGTGTACTTAAATTCACTTATACATCCAGTTGATTTCAGGTAGATCTTAGCCAGCCAAAGCTCAGATATTAAGCAGAAATAACCCAAAATGTACCACTTATATAAGGCAGGACAGAATATCAGTGAGGTGAAACTACCTCCAAGTGCTATCAATGGCTACACAGAAATTCTGACAAGTACTCTTAAGAGACACAGCCACAACTTCAGTTGAGTTAATATTCAGTGAGAAACACAAATAAATAAATTAAATGCAGTACTATATGAAAAAGAGCAGATAAAAGTGTACTTAAATTGACTTATACATCCAGTTGATTTCAGGTAGATCTTAGCTGGCCAAAGCTCAGACATTAAGCAGAAATAACCCAAAATGTACCACTTATATAAGGCAGGACAGAATATCAGTGAGGTGAAACTACCTCCAACTGCTATCAATGGCTACACAGAAATTCTAACAAGTACTCTGTAGAGACACAGCCACAACTTCAGTTGAGTTAATATTCAGTGAGAAACACAAATAAATAAATTAAATGCAGTACTATATGAAAAAGAGCAGATAAAAGTGTACTTAAATTCACTTATACATCCAGTTGATTTCAGGTAGATCTTAGCTGGCCAAAGCTCAGATATTAAGCAGAAATAACCCAAAATGTACCACTTATATAAGGCAGGACAGAATATCAGTGAGGTGAAACTACCTCCCACTGCTATCAATGGCTACACAGAAATTCTAACAAGTACTCTGTAGAGACACAGCCACAACTTCAGTTGAGTTAATATTCAGTGAGAAACACAAATAAATAAATTAAATGCAGTACTATATGAAAAAGAGCAGATAAAAGTGTACTTAAATTCACTTATACATCCAGTTGATTTCAGGCAGATCTTTGCAGCCAAAGCTCAGATATTAAGCAGAAATAACCCAAAATGTACCACTTATATAAGGCAGGACAGAATATCAGTGAGGTGAAACTACCTCCAACTGCTATCAATGGCTACACAGAAATTCTAACAAGTACTCTGTAGAGACACAGCCACAACTTCAGTTGAGTTAATATTCAGTGAGAAACACAAATAAATAAATTAAATGCAGTACTATATGAAAAAGAGCAGATAAAAGTGTACTTAAATTCACTTATACATCCAGTTGATTTCAGGTAGATCTTAGCTGGCCAAAGCTCAGATATTAAGCAGAAATAACCCAAAATGTACCACTTATATAAGGCAGGACAGAATATCAGTGAGGTGAAACTACCTCCCACTGCTATCAATGGCTACACAGAAATTCTAACAAGTACTCTGTAGAGACACAGCCACAACTTCAGTTGAGTTAATATTCAGTGAGAAACACAAATAAATAAATTAAATGCAGTACTATATGAAAAAGAGCAGATAAAAGTGTACTTAAATTCACTTATACATCCAGTTGATTTCAGGTAGATCTTAGCTGGCCAAAGCTCAGATATTAAGCAGAAATAACCCAAAATGTACCACTTATATAAGGCAGGACAGAATATCAGTGAGGTGAAACTACCTCCAACTGCTATCAATGGCTACACAGAAATTCTAACAAGTACTCTGTAGAGACACAGCCACAACTTCAGTTGAGTTAATATTCAGTGAGAAACACAAATAAATAAATTAAATGCAGTACTATATGAAAAAGAGCAGATAAAAGTGTACTTAAATTCACTTATACATCCAGTTGATTTCAGGTAGATCTTAGCCAGCCAAAGCTCAGATATTAAGCAGAAATAACCCAAAATGTACCACTTATATAAGGCAGGACAGAATATCAGTGAGGTGAAACTACCTCCAACTGCTATCAATGGCTACACAGAAATTCTAACAAGTACTCTGTAGAGACACAGCCACAACTTCAGTTGAGTTAATATTCAGTGAGAAACACAAATAAATAAATTAAATGCAGTACTATATGAAAAAGAGCAGATAAAAGTGTACTTAAATTCACTTATACATCCAGTTGATTTCAGGTAGATCTTAGCTGGCCAAAGCTCAGATATTAAGCAGAAATAACCCAAAATGTACCACTTATATAAGGCAGGACAGAATATCAGTGAGGTGAAACTACCTCCACTGCTATCTATGGCTACACAGAAATTCTAACAAGTACTCTGTAGAGACACAGCCACAACTTCAGTTGAGTTAATATTCAGTGAGAAACACAAATAAATAAATTAAATGCAGTACTATATGAAAAAGAGCAGATAAAAGTGTACTTAAATTCACTTATACATCCAGTTGATTTCAGGTAGATCTTAGCTGGCCAAAGCTCAGATATTAAGCAGAAATAACCCAAAATGTACCACTTATATAAGGCAGGACAGAATATCAGTGAGGTGAAACTACCTCCACTGCTATCAATGGCTACACAGAAATTCTAACAAGTACTCTGTAGAGACACAGCCACAACTTCAGTTGAGTTAATATTCAGTGAGAAACACAAATAAATAAATTAAATGCAGTACTATATGAAAAAGAGCAGATAAAAGTGTACTTAAATTCACTTATACATCCAGTTGATTTCAGGTAGATCTTAGCCAGCCAAAGCTCAGATATTAAGCAGAAATAACCCAAAATGTACCACTTATATAAGGCAGGACAGAATATCAGTGAGGTGAAACTACCTCCACTGCTATCAATGGCTACACAGAAATTCTAACAAGTACTCTGTAGAGACACAGCCACAACTTCAGTTGAGTTAATATTCAGTGAGAAACACAAATAAATAAATTAAATGCAGTACTATATGAAAAAGAGCAGATAAAAGTGTACTTAAATTTACTTATACATCCAGTTGATTTCAGGTAGATCTTAGCTGGCCAAAGCTCAGATATTAAGCAGAAATAACCCAAAATGTACCACTTATATAAGGCAGGACAGAATATCAGTGAGGTGAAACTACCTCCAACTGCTATCAATGGCTACACAGAAATTCTAACAAGTACTCTGTAGAGACACAGCCACAACTTCAGTTGAGTTAATATTCAGTGAGAAACACAAATAAATAAATTAAATGCAGTACTATATGAAAAAGAGCAGATAAAAGTGTACTTAAATTGACTTATACATCCAGTTGATTTCAGGTAGATCTTAGCTGGCCAAAGCTCAGACATTAAGCAGAAATAACCCAAAATGTACCACTTATATAAGGCAGGACAGAATATCAGTGAGGTGAAACTACCTCTAACTGCTATGAATGGCTACACAGAAATTCTAACAAGTACTCTGTAGAGACACAGCCACAACTTCAGTTGAGTTAATATTCAGTGAGAAACACAAATAAATAAATTAAATGCAGTACTATATGAAAAAGAGCAGATAAAAGTGTACTTAAATTCACTTATACATCCAGTTGATTTCAGGTAGATCTTAGCCAGCCAAAGCTCAGATATTAAGCAGAAATAACCCAAAATGTACCACTTATATAAGGCAGGACAGAATATCAGTGAGGTGAAACTACCTCCAAGTGCTATCAATGGCTACACAGAAATTCTGACAAGTACTCTGAAGAGACACAGCCACAACTTCAGTTGAGTTAATATTCAGTGAGAAACACAAATAAATAAATTAAATGCAGTACTATATGAAAAAGAGCAGATAAAAGTGTACTTAAATTGACTTATACATCCAGTTGATTTCAGGTAGATCTTAGCTGGCCAAAGCTCAGACATTAAGCAGAAATAACCCAAAATGTACCACTTATATAAGGCAGGACAGAATATCAGTGAGGTGAAACTACCTCCAACTGCTATCAATGGCTACACAGAAATTCTAACAAGTACTCTGTAGAGACACAGCCACAACTTCAGTTGAGTTAATATTCAGTGAGAAACACAAATAAATAAATTAAATGCAGTACTATATGAAAAAGAGCAGATAAAAGTGTACTTAAATTCACTTATACATCCAGTTGATTTCAGGTAGATCTTAGCTGGCCAAAGCTCAGATATTAAGCAGAAATAACCCAAAATGTACCACTTATATAAGGCAGGACAGAATATCAGTGAGGTGAAACTACCTCCAACTGCTATCAATGGCTACACAGAAATTCTAACAAGTACTCTGTAGAGACACAGCCACAACTTCAGTTGAGTTAATATTCAGTGAGAAACACAAATAAATAAATTAAATGCAGTACTATATGAAAAAGAGCAGATAAAAGTGTACTTAAATTCACTTATACATCCAGTTGATTTCAGGTAGATCTTAGCTGGCCAAAGCTCAGATATTAAGCAGAAATAACCCAAAATGTACCACTTATATAAGGCAGGACAGAATATCAGTGAGGTGAAACTACCTCCAACTGCTATCAATGGCTACACAGAAATTCTAACAAGTACTCTGTAGAGACACAGCCACAACTTCAGTTGAGTTAATATTCAGTGAGAAACACAAATAAATAAATTAAATGCAGTACTATATGAAAAAGAGCAGATAAAAGTGTACTTAAATTCACTTATACATCCAGTTGATTTCAGGTAGATCTTAGCCAAAGCTCAGATATTAAGCAGAAATAACCCAAAATGTACCACTTATATAAGGCAGGACAGAATATCAGTGAGGTGAAACTACCTCCAACTGCTATCAATGGCTACACAGAAATTCTAACAAGTACTCTGTAGAGACACAGCCACAACTTCAGTTGAGTTAATATTCAGTGAGAAACACAAATAAATAAATTAAATGCAGTACTATATGAAAAAGAGCAGATAAAAGTGTACTTAAATTCACTTATACATCCAGTTGATTTCAGGTAGATCTTAGCTGGCCAAAGCTCAGATATTAAGCAGAAATAACCCAAAATGTACCACTTATATAAGGCAGGACAGAATATCAGTGAGGTGAAACTACCTCCCACTGCTATCAATGGCTACACAGAAATTCTAACAAGTACTCTGTAGAGACACAGCCACAACTTCAGTTGAGTTAATATTCAGTGAGAAACACAAATAAATAAATTAAATGCAGTACTATATGAAAAAGAGCAGATAAAAGTGTACTTAAATTCACTTATACATCCAGTTGATTTCAGGTAGATCTTAGCTGGCCAAAGCTCAGATATTAAGCAGAAATAACCCAAAATGTACCACTTATATAAGGCAGGACAGAATATCAGTGAGGTGAAACTACCTCCCACTGCTATCAATGGCTACACAGAAATTCTAACAAGTACTCTGTAGAGACACAGCCACAACTTCAGTTGAGTTAATATTCAGTGAGAAACACAAATAAATAAATTAAATGCAGTACTATATGAAAAAGAGCAGATAAAAGTGTACTTAAATTCACTTATACATCCAGTTGATTTCAGGTAGATCTTAGCTGGCCAAAGCTCAGATATTAAGCAGAAATAACCCAAAATGTACCACTTATATAAGGCAGGACAGAATATCAGTGAGGTGAAACTACCTCCCACTGCTATCAATGGCTACACAGAAATTCTAACAAGTACTCTGTAGAGACACAGCCACAACTTCAGTTGAGTTAATATTCAGTGAGAAACACAAATAAATAAATTAAATGCAGTACTATATGAAAAAGAGCAGATAAAAGTGTACTTAAATTCACTTATACATCCAGTTGATTTCAGGTAGATCTTAGCCAAAGCTCAGATATTAAGCAGAAATAACCCAAAATGTACCACTTATATAAGGCAGGACAGAATATCAGTGAGGTGAAACTACCTCCAACTGCTATCAATGGCTACACAGAAATTCTAACAAGTACTCTGTAGAGACACAGCCACAACTTCAGTTGAGTTAATATTCAGTGAGAAACACAAATAAATAAATTAAATGCAGTACTATATGAAAAAAGCAGATAAAAGTGTACTTAAATTCACTTATACATCCAGTTGATTTCAGGTAGATCTTAGCTGGCCAAAGCTCAGATATTAAGCAGAAATAACCCAAAATGTACCACTTATATAAGGCAGGACAGAATATCAGTGAGGTGAAACTACCTCCAACTGCTATCAATGGCTACACAGAAATTCTAACAAGTACTCTGTAGAGACACAGCCACAACTTCAGTTGAGTTAATATTCAGTGAGAAACACAAATAAATAAATTAAATGCAGTACTATATGAAAAAGAGCAGATAAAAGTGTACTTAAATTCACTTATACATCCAGTTGATTTCAGGTAGATCTTAGCCAGCCAAAGCTCAGATATTAAGCAGAAATAACCCAAAATGTACCACTTATATAAGGCAGGACAGAATATCAGTGAGGTGAAACTACCTCCCACTGCTATCAATGGCTACACAGAAATTCTAACAAGTACTCTGTAGAGACATAGCCACAACTTCAGTTGAGTTAATATTCAGTGAGAAACACAAATAAATAAATTAAATGCAGTACTATATGAAAAAGAACAGATAAAAGTGTACTTAAATTTACTTATACATCCAGTTGATTTCAGGTAGATCTTAGCCGGCCAAAGCTCAGATATTAAGCAGAAATAACCCAAAATGTACCACTTATATAAGGCAGGACAGAATATCAGTGAGGTGAAACTACCTCCAACTGCTATCAATGGCTACACAGAAATTCTAACAAGTACTCTGTAGAGACACAGCCACAACTTCAGTTGAGTTAATATTCAGTGAGAAACACAAATAAATAAATTAAATGCAGTACTATATGAAAAAGAGCAGATAAAAGTGTACTTAAATTCACTTATACATCCAGTTGATTTCAGGTAGATCTTAGCCAGCCAAAGCTCAGATATTAAGCAGAAATAACCCAAAATGTACCACTTATATAAGGCAGGACAGAATATCAGTGAGGTGAAACTGCTATCAATGGCTACACAGAAATTCTAACAAGTACTCTGTAGAGACACAGCCACAACTTCAGTTGAGTTAATATTCAGTGAGAAACACAAATAAATAAATTAAATGCAGTACTATATGAAAAAGAGCAGATAAAAGTGTACTTAAATTCACTTATACATCCAGTTGATTTCAGGTAGATCTTAGCTGGCCAAAGCTCAGATATTAAGCAGAAATAACCCAAAATGTACCACTTATATAAGGCAGGACAGAATATCAGTGAGGTGAAACTACCTCCAACTGCTATCAATGGCTACACAGAAATTCTAACAAGTACTCTGTAGAGACACAGCCACAACTTCAGTTGAGTTAATATTCAGTGAGAAACACAAATAAATAAATTAAATGCAGTACTATATGAAAAAAGCAGATAAAAGTGTACTTAAATTCACTTATACATCCAGTTGATTTCAGGTAGATCTTAGCTGGCCAAAGCTCAGATATTAAGCAGAAATAACCCAAAATGTACCACTTATATAAGGCAGGACAGAATATCAGTGAGGTGAAACTACCTCCCACTGCTATCAATGGCTACACAGAAATTCTAACAAGTACTCTGTAGAGACACAGCCACAACTTCAGTTGAGTTAATATTCAGTGAGAAACACAAATAAATAAATTAAATGCAGTACTATATGAAAAAGAGCAGATAAAAGTGTACTTAAATTCACTTATACATCCAGTTGATTTCAGGTAGATCTTAGCTGGCCAAAGCTCAGATATTAAGCAGAAATAACCCAAAATGTACCACTTATATAAGGCAGGACAGAATATCAGTGAGGTGAAACTACCTCCCACTGCTATCAATGGCTACACAGAAATTCTAACAAGTACTCTGTAGAGACACAGCCACAACTTCAGTTGAGTTAATATTCAGTGAGAAACACAAATAAATAAATTAAATGCAGTACTATATGAAAAAGAGCAGATAAAAGTGTACTTAAATTCACTTATACATCCAGTTGATTTCAGGTAGATCTTAGCTGGCCAAAGCTCAGATATTAAGCAGAAATAACCCAAAATGTACCACTTATATAAGGCAGGACAGAATATCAGTGAGGTGAAACTACCTCCCACTGCTATCAATGGCTACACAGAAATTCTAACAAGTACTCTGTAGAGACACAGCCACAACTTCAGTTGAGTTAATATTCAGTGAGAAACACAAATAAATAAATTAAATGCAGTACCATATGAAAAAGAGCATATAAAAGTGTACTTAAATTCACTCATATGTCCATTTGATGATTGGTCATGAAGGAATCCAAAGTTTGCCTTTTTTTGCCATTAATGATAGTCAACGGGATTGTTTATCTTTCTGCAAATGGATGCTTGAATTTTTGGATACTGAGTAAAGTGTTATTAATCTTGTGAACTGCATTATCTAGGGGATATAATTTTTGGACGGCTCCAGTTAACAGAATCAAGAGTGGCTTGAAAGTTGGTTAGATTATATATTTCTTCAAAATATTTTTTTTCATGGGATGAGGAGTATTACATCTGAGGGCAAAGGATGAGCGATAATCATTGAATGTATCTGATAATGTGCCTGAAAATGAGATTTTGTTGGGTTTGTTTTTCAGAATCCAGCCTAGTATGGATTATTTTGTATTAGAGCCACTGGATCTAGAAGTAGTTGTATAAAGTTATTGATGTTGCAGGGGAGTCAGTGAAGAGGGATTGACAATCTATGTTGGAGTCTCTCCAAGATGATTATCACCTGGTGGGGTATAGAGGCCTAATATACAAAAGCTCTTACTGTTGTTTAATCTGTGGAAGGTGATATGTATCTCAGCGCTATTAAAGGCTGGGGAACTGTGAGAGCATCAAGAGGCAGAGAGAGTTCTAGGGTGCTAGAATAAATCAAGGCTACACCTCCCCCTTTGTTTGCCTTATGTCAAGTGTGTGTGTGTGTGTGTGTGTGTGTGTGTGTGTGTGTGTGTGTGTGTGTGTGTGTGTGTGTGTGTATATATTTATATATATATCTATATATATATATATATATATATATGTGTGTGTGTGTGTGTGTGTGTGTTTGTGTGTGTGTGTGTATATGTATGTGTGTATATTAAAAAAGTAAAGTAAACAGGTTCTTGTCACACAACAATTTAACTTGATTAAGTCATTTCATATCTTGTATATTACCATAGTAATAGCAGAGTTATAATGTCCTTCACAGCGAGTGGTTGTAGAGAACCCTGGGACAACAGTATAGGGAACAACATCATGAATGAACTTACATTGTTTGCAAGCTCTGATTAGGACACAATAATTAAAGGGAACCCAGATACTGAAGCATTAGGCAATTAACCAATAGTTGTTTGTAAGAAGTGGCAAAATATTAAAGAGAAAACAGAAGGAGAATGTAAAACATGATGTGGATCCAGCAAGATGACAAAACATGGAGCCAGTTAACAATGTAAGTTTATTTATGATGCAACCAGTATTGTTGCACCAGAGTTCCCTACAACTCTTTACTGTTAAGGACATTATAACTGTGTTCTGTTATGGAATTTCATTGGGTTAGATGAGTCTGTAAGAAATGAATGTTAAAGAAATTAATAATAGGATTATTATAGAGGTTAGGTGATATATATGGAACTTTTTTATCGGGAAGACTTATGGGCCTTTGAAACTCAGGAAAAATAAGAGGGCTAAGGTATGAAGAGGAGTGTGCAAGTAAGGTGAGCGTATAAGTAAGCAGTAAGTATGTAGCTGATTTTAAATGTAGGTGTGAAAGTAGGGGAATGGATAGCAATAAGAGAAGGGACTGTGGTGGGTTGAATAGGTATGGTTAAAGGGACTGTGATGATTAAATCTATAGATTTGTTGGAGGATGATGTATTTACTGGTGGATTTTGTTGGTGAAGACATAAGGCAGAAAAAGTGGATAAAGAATTGGATGGGGATATAAATTGAAATGAGTTTTATAGTTGAAGGTAAGAAGAGGGAGTCTGTTAAAATAAGGAAGGGATGAGATGAATTAGTAAACAGAAAGAACAAAGCCATGTTTGAATAGATAGGAAAACAGGAAACTGGACTTAGAAAAGAAAGAATGGAGTTTTACATGTTTTCCATGAACATGAAAGAATCAGTAGGATGCTGACCTTAGGTTAAGAAAGAACAGTGTTTTAGATAAGGGGCAGACATCTAATGAGTTGTGTAAGTGTTTTTAACAATGTATGAACATATCAAAAGTAAAACCTATGTAAATGTGAAGAAAATAATACACAATCACTAATAATATACACATTTAACAAATGAAACTAATAAAACTATGATACCATTAATATTATGATGGCTTAGATAAATACCTTACATATTTTTCTGTTTTCCATACCCCCAACCAGTTTTATTTATACCCTAATTTCTCTAGTAACAAAACATTATCCATGTGTAGAAGTAGGTATTGATGTTCTGAGGAGACTGTAGTAGTTGGACTATAGTTTAAATTAAGTTCATTTACTTCCTCATGCAAGCTTCATCTCCATGCACTATCAACAGAGATTTGTTATACTTGTATTAAAGTGGGGTGAGCACTGATTCCCACGGACCATTTTCAGACCTAGTCACAGAACACTGCCTAGTTAAATGACTTGCTGAGACTCAAAATATAGGCGACCAGACTGAGGGAACTAAATGCTCAAAGATAACATAACTTTCTCTACCTTGATTAAAACCCAGCGCTCCCATCAATTGTCTATGTAACCTAAAACAACTGTACCTTTATCCTCTTCATTCCAAGCTCCCCATAAACATCAGTTCCCCATTTCTATTTTCATCCCTTATATAGAAGCCATCTATCTCATATGAGCCATCCAATCACCTTCCCTTAAACTGTTTTTTTCATGAATCGCCCTTAGCTTCCTTAGCTCCCCCTCTCCTTCCCTTACCATGCTCAACCCCATTTTCACTCCTGCAGACACTTCTGTAAAAGTTCACCTTTCCGTAAAATTATCATAGAATTATCATCAGTACTTGTCCTGCTGGATCTATATTAGAATAATGAAAGTGCATATGTGAGACTAGATAAAAGTTGACACATAATACACAAAACCTGTAAATAGCGAATGACCACATAATCAAATTTTTTCCTAGTGACAAAATTCACGTGGCCGTTCGGAAAAAATAAAAATTAAAAAACATTATCAGGTGGGGAGCTTCGCTTTATTACAGAATTCGGTCTTCTTGGGTAGGAGTCAACCAGCATGGCACATCTTGACTTGGCAATATTTGCCCACTCTTCCTTGCAAAAGCACTCCAAATTTGTCAGATTGTGAGGGCATCTCTTGTGCACATCCCTCTTCAGGTCACCCCACAGATTTTCTATTGGATTTAGGTCTGGGCTCTGGCTGGGACATTCAAAAACTTTAAGATTATTCTGCTGAAGCCATTTTTTGTTGATTTTGATGTATGCTTGCAGTCATTGTCATGTTGAAAGGTGAAATTCCTCTTCATCTTCAGCTTTCTAGTAAGCACCTGAAGGCTTTGGGCCAAAAGTGACTGGTATTTGGAGCTGTTCATAATTCCCTCCATTTTGATTAAAGCCCAAGTTCCTGCTGAAGAAAAGCAACCCCAAAGCATAATAATGCCACCACCCTGCTTCACTGTGGGGATAGTGTTCTTTTGTTGGTGTGAAGTGTTGTTTTTTGCGGCAAATGTACCTTTTGGAATTGTGGTCAGAAAGTTCAACCTTCGTCTCATCAGACGATATCACATTTCCCCACATGCTTTTGGAAGACTTGATGTATTGTTCTGCAAATTTTAGCCAGGCCTGGATGTTTTTCTGTGTAAGAAATGGCTTCCATCTTGCAACCCTACCCCATAGTCCAAACATATGGAAAATACGGGAGATTGTTGTCATATGTAGTACACAACCAGTACTTGCCAGAAATTCCTGCAGCTCCTTCAGTGTTCCGGTAGGTCTCCTGGCAGTCTCCCTGACTAGTTTTTGTCTTGTCTTTTCATCCATTTTGGAGGGACGTCCAGTTCTTTGCAACATCACTGTTGTCCCATATTTTTCCACTATTTGATGACTGTCTTCACTGTGTTCCATGGTATATCCAATGCTGTGGAAATGTTTTTGTTCCCTTCTCCTGACTGATACCTTTCAACTATGAATCTTTGTAAGCTCTCTGTGAAACATGGCTTTTGCTGTAGGAGGCAATTGAGTAAATGTCAGGAAAATCCTACTAGGACAGCTGAACTTTATTTTGGGTTAATCAGAGTCTCATTAATTGATGTCAGATGTGTACCCAAGAAGACTGAATGCTGTAATTAAATCAAAAGGTGCTTCAACAAAGTTATTAGTTTAAGGGTGTGCACACGTATGCAACCAGCATATTGTACATTTTTTTATATTTTCTAACAGATTTGTTTGTTTTTTAATTGAATTGTACAGATTATAGGTCACTATATATATATATATATATATATATATATATATATATATATATATATATATGGGTCTACTTCATTTCACCTAACTTCCAATTCACTGACTCCCATTTGACTGAGACCAAATGACTGAAATTTCATTTCACTGACACTTCATTTCACTGACAGTTCATTTGACTGACAAGTATTATTAGCAAGAAAATGGAATATGCCCCCTTCCCCACTGTAGTGTGACCCTGGAGTTAGAATATATAGTTGGGGGTGTGGGGGGCACAGCCCCCCACAACAGGGGGTGTGGGGGGCAAAGCCCCCCACTTACTTTTCTTTTACTAAGCAATATTATATCAAAACTTAACAATATCATATGAAATGAAGTGGGGGCTGCACCCCCACACCCCCAACTATATATTCTAACTCCAGGGTCGCACTACAGTGGGGAAGGGGGCATATTCCATTTTCTTGCTAATAATACTTGTCAGTCAAATGAACTGTCAGTGAAATGAAGTGTCAGTCAAATGAAATTTCAGTGAACTGGGGTCAGTGAAATGAAAGTCAGTGAATTGGAAGTTAGGTGAAATGAAGTAGATCCATATATATATATATATATATATATATATATATATATATATATATATATATACATATATTTATATACATATGAGACAAATTAATTTGTGTCATTTAAGTCAGCATAAGTTTAGATGAACAATCTTATTGACTAAACAGATGGTTGACAGGTGTTTGAGAATGCTATATTACCAAGTTTGGGGAATATGTACTTTCTAATGCATTTTGCGATCTCAGAGTTAGAGTATAAAATTACTTGTGTGTGTAGGGGGTGCACTGTTTTCAACTTTTTGTTTACTGTTTTTGACTTGCATATTCCGATATTATTCCTTGGTGTATGATTAGTGTAGTGTCAACATTTTTTAGTTTGTTGACCTTTTGTTGTTGACATTATTTTGGCTATATATATATATATATATATATATATATATATATATATATACATATATGTATTTACCTTTGTAAAATGGCACTATTGTCAACGTGGATACTTTTGACACCAAATGATCAACATTATGCACAATGACATGCTACTAATCATGTATCAAACATGAGTCTTGGTGCATGCAAAAACTTTAAAACAAACAAAAAAAAGAAATATCAGTTTTTTTGTAGGGAGACAACCCTCCCCCTTTTATGCCTCGCTAATTTTATATACTGTCTCGAAGATCTCACTTTTGTCAGGGAAAGAGCAAACTCCCAATCCTAGGAATTGTCAAATCCATTACTTTTCTAGACAGATTTTGACTATCTGTTTAGTCAACCAAATTATGTTGACTAACCAAATGCTGAACAAAAAACAAGTTGACAAAAGTAGCAAAATCCATATATTTGTCTCTTTTTCACTTTCACCCAACCCTTTCATTAAACTTTTATTTCCTCTTCATAATGCAAATGTAGCACAAAATTTCTGTATGTCACTCACCACATTACTGCATACAGTAGAATCCTATTCTTACCTCTTTTATTCTTCCCCATAATGTAGTCAACATTCTTGCCCTAATATTAAACAAACACCCAATCTTATCTTTATAATCTCCCCAGCTATTATACCAGATACAGTTGACTAATGGGTATACCAGTAATTCCAAATACTTACCACCTAATTCTGATCATGGCAATGTCAGCTCCCCTTTTTCCTCCTGGTAACCACCAATTTGTTTTGATAAAAGCATGCACATGATTCCTACCAAAATTGCTGAATATCTTCAAACCCCCCTGGGAGCTATTTCATGACATTCTCTAACAGAACCATAGAATTTTTAGGAAAGAAGTCTTCATTACTTGTATCTCCATTTTCATTATCTCTACATGACAACATCATAGGTTTCTGTGCCAAGCACTTTATCCCCAACAAAAACAATCCAGGGGATAATGGACATCTCTGTTTTGTAATTTATCCTAGCCTAATCACCCTTGACTGCCTGCTGGTTTCTAAATTCCTCACCCAGATTATCCTATGTAAGATTGTTCCCCCTATATAAACCTACTCTCTCTTGGCATTTGATCCAATGCCGTAAACATAAAAATCCCAGTTCACATTATCCAAGGTCTTTTAAATATCCATTAAAACTGCACCACTACTCTGGAGTTATGGCACAGACTGATACAGTTTATCTTTGGGGGTGAAGGAATGGTGCTTCTGGTCAGCCACATGCCACCATGCAGCAGAAGGCCTAGTGCAAATGAATATGTCATAGACTGAAGATGTGCTCTTGGTCCTGCCAAGCCAATGATGGTATTTCTCAGCAGCGTGTGTGTGTGTATGTGTGTGTGTGTGTGTGTGTGTGTGTGTGTGTGTGTGTGTGTGTGTGTGTGTGTGTGTGTGTGTGTGTGTGTGTGTGTGTGTGTGTGTGTGTGTGTGCAAGCATGCATACATTAAGGAAGGGCATAGCTTGCCTTCTACAGTGACTCTGGTGCTTACATCAACCACCAGAGGTGGGGTTAAGGTCATAAGCAGAAAAATCCCTGATGACCCTGCAATTGACTATTACCACTTAGGGAATGAATGAGCCAGGAATGTCTCTCAGCCTGAGATGTTCAGGTCAGTAGATCACAGGGGATTGATTGGCAGCCTGGAGCCCTACACACCAAAAAAAGAAAAAAAGATACTGTCTCTACTCTCGTTGTCCTACAATTCCCATACTATAAAATGCAGAAATGTTTTCCTAAGGTCAACTGATAATCTCCCCCTCAAAAAAACTACCTGTTCTACTTCAATCACATTTGGCAGCATCTGTTCTAAAAGCACGAGTAAACCCCCTTACAAAAAGTTTCATCACTATTGCATAGAAAAGTCAGCATCAAGATGGGTTCTTCATGACTCATTTCCCCTTAGGTTGTATCAGCACTGCAACTTCATTTTCTAATTATTTCATTTCCATCTCACCAAGAATGTAATCAAAACCCTAGTCAAGCTGTCCTTTATCTGCAGCCTCACCTTTTTAAAGAAGTTGACCAGATAACTATGCAGTCCACATGCTTTTGCCTTCATGTTCTTAATGGCCAACACTCCCTTTCCCACTCAATTCCTTATTCAAATCACCATTGTCTTTTTTCCCATAAAAATGGCCCATCTCACGCATAAAGTCCACCACCCTTTTATCCATCTTTCTATATCATTTCAGAAAAAATACAAAACATTTCATTAATAGTTGCATTCTTATCCAGTGATCCCGTATCCCAACTCACGTCTTTCACATCTGTTCCTTGAGCTTCAACCTCATCTTATTTCCACATCTCCTTTCACCTAACATTTTGCCATCACTAGCCAATGTAGCATCTAATTCAATTTACGGAAAATATTTTAATTGCTCCTTCAGACTTTTAATCCTATCATTCACATAATCTTCCCTTCTCAGCCTTGCTTGACACATTCTTAATTTCTAATTATCTAACCCAAATATTTTTTTTGAGTCATTGTCCCTCAGTAACTTAAGAGCTTACCTCTTCATGCTACCTTAATTCCTCTCATCATCTAACTCTTTCCATTCTACCTCTCCAACATTTCTCTTTTATCTCATGACTAGCCATAAATTGCAATTACCCTATATGCTTCTACCACCACCATTGTCAAGGACTACATCTCCAACAACTAACATTTACCCTCCTTCCCCTTGTCACCGTCTTTACCATAGCATAATCAGAGATTACTCTTTAAGGCAGCACTGCACTTTTCACCTACACTACCATCTCTGCATCTACTAATATTCTTTCTAGCATGCTAGCCTGCATTTTATCATACCCTGAAAACTTTAAGGTAGGATCTGCTCCACTCTTTCTTTTTATATTAACTAAATATAGTTTGCATATCTCTGCTTTCAGTACTTTTTTATCATATTTGTGAAGCTCAGGAGTGGCACAATGGATTCTGACATCATACTGAGCCATCTCTTCTGAAATTGCCCACAATCTCCAGGCATCCCTGGAAAACCTTTTCCATCTCTCATTTGGTCCATAAAATGATTGCATCAGTATCCTCCTTCTGTCTCTACCACTGCCCTGTCACTGCCTACCATTTTCATCCCCCTTACACTTAATTACACCTTCCTACCTTCCTTACCAAAATCCACATCTTTCTTCTCCCTGTGCACAACTGACCCCAGACAGTTGTAATTCTTCAATTCCAGTGTTTAACTACCTTCAATCTTGTACTCATCTGATTACCACATCCACCACTCCATGACCAATGTAGTCAGACACTATCACCCCTTAATAAGATTATTGATCCCCCCACATTCCATGTTCCTATTTTAATTCTGTTTCCCCCTTCTCCCCATACCTACATAATTACCTACTGCTCCTCTGATACTAGACCTCCAAGGCCTTTGTGTCAGACCTCACAATCCACCTGCCCTCTCCTCCCCTGAAATAACAGCCCAGCAGTCTCCCCTTTCCTCACCCACAGACATTGTATACATTTCTGATCAACTCGTTTAACTCTTAAATCATGCCTGTGTAACCCAGTGAATGTTCACTAAATTTGCATTACTTTACATTTCTATTATATATATGCAATGTTATCCTGTTAGTCTTGTAACTAACAAAAGCACAACACAAAACTTAAAGTTTCACATTATAGCAATGCCTCTACATAACAATATTAACAGTTTTAAATTAGTTTAGACACCCTAATACTTCACTTTCCCCTTAAAAACACTAACTCCTGTAATAGTGTTACAGTATTGCTCTGACATTCTTTCTTGAAAAAGTGATAAACAATACACGTTACTTTGTGAATCACTGATTAATGTGTAAAACAGTGAATATTTACTATTTAAACTAGGACTTTGCAAGAGGTATACCACTCTTCAAATCTATAGCAGTGGTCTAAAGCCCCCAACACACAGTTCACTAGTTAACCACTGAAAGTTACTCAATAAGTCTTTAATATAGTCAGCAGTCCCATTTTAATCAAAGAAGTATTATACCTTCAGCTGCATAAATATGGCCAGTGTCCTTTTCCTCTGTTCTTACTGCGGAAACTAAAGATTTCAGAAACACTCATGCTTTCTGTATTACCCTACTACTACTACTACTACTACCAACACCTGAAATTTCCCATATGTGGCTTCAAACTCCTCGCCATTCAAGTCCGACCACAGAAAACAAGAGGAAAAAACACCAAGTCATGCCAGTAATGCAATATCAACAAATCATTAGAACCAGCCTTTAGCCTCATTCTTACTTGCCACAGACATACCAGTCTTTGTAGGCCTGTGACAACTGAAGCTCCTTCTGCACGAATTTCATATTGGCACCATTTTTTCTTCTATGAGACTCAGCAGGCTGGAGTGATATTGAAAAAGGATCTTTCACAGCAGGCAAGAATAAATGCAGTTTGGGCTGCACATTTCAGCACATTTTATTGTTTTAGATGATAACATATGGACATGTTACTTTGTTCATTATAGAAATATGTGTGAATTTAAGAGAAAATGTGAAAGATCCCTTAATTCCTGAAGTTCATACAGATTTCAGTGTCATTGAAGTTTTACAACCAAACATCAAAAGTAAAATTGTTCATTTATAGTCAAGAGCATTATTTTTTTAAAACTGCAGCAATAACATCTGTGTATGTTTATGTGCATCTGTGTGTGTGTGTGTGTGTGTGTGTGTGTGTGTGTGTGTGTGTGTGTGTGTGTGCGTGTGTGCGTGCATTTCCATGTTCAAATGCTTCGTTTCTTTTACTTTTTCGCAGAATAGCTTATTTATTTGCTGAGTCATGCAGATGCCCATCACCATCCTTCTTATTCACTCCTGGATGAAAGTTAAAAGGTGAAAATTTAGGGTGGATCATGTTTATTTAAATGGGTTTAAAGGGGACCTAACTTTTAATATAACACCATATGCTAACATCCCAAATGTAAGTGCTCCAGCCATTGAGTTTCATATTTACTTTTATCAATGCATTCTGAAGTGCTCTGGTGGTGTAAAAGGATAAAGTCATGACTAATGACCAAGTCCACATGGGTTTGATTAGCAGCTCAGGTCACTGATGGAGTGACAGAGAAAGATTGGCCTGACCTTCCCATGTAGGAGGGTGTTCATTATTGATGCTTCCTTAGGGAGGCATGGTTCAAAGATAGGACTCACCGTTAAAGGTAAAAGAGACAAGTGTGGAAAATGGGGCAAACAAAAAATTACATGCATCTACAGAACATGGCATACAGTAGCCTGGAGACTTAAGTAATACAGGGACAAGGCCATCAGACACCCATAGTACCCACAATATATTAGCTCTGTCTATACTTACATGATTTTGTCATCCTGAACTGTTGCAGTGGTGTACAAGAATAAAGTCATGGATATGGCCCAGTCTGCCTGTTTGGTGCTGTATTGGTAATGTTTTAGTGTGAAGGTCTAGGGTGATCAGCAGTTAAATGTATGGATATATCAAAGCATATGTAATGTTGGCCATAGATTCATATTAATTTCTGATGGGTAAAATTTTTCCAGTGCAGTGGTATGAAGTCTCTCACCCCAAGACAAGTAAATGAAATAAAAAAAGGTAAATATTAGCTGGCAAAGAAGCTGAAAATATCTCACATAATGTGCATTTTTGTGCATTGCATAGATTACGTCTATGGGTATTGTGATTGGTTGCCCAAGTGCACTCCATTCTTGTTAACTCCACCTAGTCAGATTATGTGTGTAGCCTCTTCCCTTGATTTGAAGTCACCACCCACCACTACATACACTCATGTGAAACATCACAAAAGTTATTGTAGTACAGTTATGTAAGGCATTAATGCTAGCTACATCGATATACCACATCACAGCAGTCAATACAGTACAGTCTTATAAGGGTTATGCAAGACATTAATGCTATGTCCAGCTGTCATGTCAGAACAGTTAATATAGTACAGACAGGAAAAAGTCATGTAAAGTATTACTACTATCTACATCCATGTGTCACAACAGAGCAGCCATTATAGTACAGATATGGAAGGTATAAATGTTACTTAATTCCATTTGCCACTTTAAATCAGGAATTGTAGTACTGGCTACTGCAAGAAGAAATCCTGCCCTTGCAATTTTAATTTAAAAAAATCCATAGTACCATTAAGGTCATTTAGTCAAGCAAAGTGCATCAGGTGGTACTTAAATCAAACAGGCAGAGAGGAAAATGAATAGGAGAAAAACTGATTAATAAAACATGAGCAGCTAAGCTCAGATATGACTGGCCTTTCATGTAGGACCAGCTGTGAAGCATGACAGGCTTCTATTCTTTGCAGCACAAATCAATACTAATCTGGTCCCATGTGCATTGACTCTATCTGCAGAACTGGTGTCTGCATACTTTGACTGCAGGGTAATTTGCATCTGGTGTTGTTTACTTTATATACCACTGAACAGGCTGTAGGTATCTCTATTCTCCACATTATTATCCAATAGTGGAACTTCTTCAAGGGTCTGAACTGAGGGATAGCTTGGACAGGAAGCACAGAGAGGAGGCCTCTTTGTGATGAGCTCTGTCTTGTCAAAGGCATAGCTAAAGGCTTCTTGTTACAGAGTGCAAAGCATGCTTGACTTGACTTGTTTGCATCTACAAAACGTCATTGTTTAATTTGAGGACACTGCATGATATGTATGTATTTCTCATTTACTCAGGGACTGTTAGCTTATAATTAAAGTTTTTTTTTCCCTTTGTTCAAATGAAATGGTTGTTGCCACCCATGATTTTGTACAGCTAACAGAGTTTGAAACTTCAGCCCTGATTTTTATACATAGCTTTAAAAGGATTGCTAGGTAGGGAACGCATGTGTTCCTAAACTATATAGCTTATGGATAAAATCCCTAAAATAGCCATGAACAAATGGATGTTCATGTGGAACCTAAAACCAGGTAAGGCTAAGGCTGCCTAAATCCAGGTATGGTGGGATGTCAGTGAAAAAGCTGGGCTACTGCTAAAGCCTTGAGAAAGGCTGTGTGAACTCGAGCGCTTGTGGTTAAAGGCTGTGCTACCGGTAAAGCCTCGAGAAAGGCTGTGCGTAACCAAGCGCTTGTGGTTGAAGGCTGAGTATAGCCTTTATAAAGCCTTCGTATACAGGTCATGGTTCCGTCTAGTGAGTATGGCCTTTATAAAGGCTTTGTATACAGGTCGTAGTTCCGGCTGGTGAGAGGTAACGCTGTCATGGCAGCTAGAAATCAAAGATATTGCACACAGAAAAACAGGCAAAAACAATGTAAATGTGGCTCGGCTAAGGACCTCTGATCTCCGTGGTGGTAAAAAATCAACGTAGTCGAAGTTGAGATTCTGGAAGGTCATACTTTATTGATGTAAAAAGTACCAGAAGTGCAAACACCATCTAAGCATAGTTCCTTAATGGAAAGAGAGATCCTGAGGATGTCCTTTTATAAGAGTACCTGGGGGTGTGTCAGTGTGGGCCAATCAAGAGTGGGTGAAAAAACCTTTATTGTGATTTTGCCCTACAACTAGACATCACACCTTACAATCAGATAGGTAAGAAACCCTAAGCCCACTCAAAGGTGTATGAAAGCAAAAGGAGAGTTTGGTTAGTAGAATCTCTCATAACCTCCTGTAGTGAAGTTCAGAAAATGACCAAAAATAGTTACACAATAGTTAAAAAAATTGTTAAAAAAATAGTTAAAAAAATGTAGTTAACTAACCCTTGCTGGTAAAATACATTGTTAGGCTACACTTTTCAAAATCTACATCAGGATGGTGGACGACCTAAAGGAGCAAAATAAGCCAAGCCGAGTGTACTAGTGAAGTAGCAAAAACAAGTATGTAAAATAAGAAGCAAGCTAGGTAACCAGAATAAGAAAATAAATCAAAACAGTTAATACCATGAACAATACACAGCCTTTAACCACAAATGCTCGGGTATGCACAGCTTTTCTCAAGGCTTTACCGGTAGCCCAGGTTTTTCACCGACATCCCACCATACCTGGATTTAGGCAGCCTTAGCCTTACCTGGTTTTAGGTTCCACATGATCATCCATTTGTTCATGGCTATCTTAGGGTATTTTATTCATGGACATTTTTCCTCCTCTGCATAGGAGCTTAAATACCCAGGTCCCACAGACAATCAATTTCCTGCTAAACTATATAGATTAGTAAATTAATCCTTGGCAAATTTTACTTTAAGCCCTCCCAGTTCTGGGGAAATTTATTTTAAGCCCTCCCAACATAAAATAAAAGGATTTAGTCCAGGCAAAATGTAAAGTTGTTCTTTTGTAAAACCACAACTTTAACTATCTTCTTTGAACATAAGCTTTAAGCTCAAATTTCTAATGAACAATTTTAAAATCAGTTATTGCATCAACTATTGAGTCTGTTCCTTCAAATTTGTAAAATTCTAGTACATCTGTTCCTATTAGTTTCCCAGCTGTCATTGCATTTTATAATGCGTGTGAATGCCAGCTCTATGACTTGTATGATTAATGTGAGAGAGATAAGAAGAAGAATTTAACATTAAAAGAGAATACGTTTTTAAACAAACTTCAAAATAATGATGGTATTATAATAAAACAAGCTGACAAGGGTGAGGCCATGGTAATAATGAATTAGGAAGATTATGTTACTTTAATGAATGTATTTTTGAATGATAAATGTACTTTCAAGAAGATTAGCAAGTTGGATGTAAATAATATTGTGCATAGAGTGAATATGTTAATATATGAACATCAGTTGATTGGTGACATTTCTCTTGAATTATTTAATTATTTTATTGCTCCCTGCCCAGTGATCCCAGCACTATATGGTCTCCTGAAATTTCATAAAGATATGAGATGCCCCCCCCACATGAGACCTATAGTGTCTGGGAGAGGGTGGTCTATGGACCCACTATCTATTTACTTACAGTCTATTATGTGCGAGCACCTTAACGATGTTAAAGGTTTTATACATGTCACTGGGGATTTTTTTAACTACGTTTTATGAATGATATGCTACTAAATCCTCAAATTAATTTTTGTTTGTTACTCCTGATGTCAATTCTTTATTCAAGGTCATCTCCAATGAATATGGAATTAATGCAGTGCATGATTTCTTGTGTGCTAGTAAAATATTAAATGGTAGAGAGGTAGAAACTATTTACGAATTATTGGACATCATTTTGACAAACAATATTTTTGTTTTTAATAATCAATTATATCATCAAATATCAGGGGTGGTGATGGGTACATCCATCGCCAATGCCTATGCAGATATTGCTAAAAAACAATGGGAAAATCAGTTTGTGTATAATGAGCCAGTAGTATAATCTTTTAAAGTACCTTTCTGTAAATGATTTGTAGATTATGTATTTTTCATTTGGAAATGTACTGAGGAAGAATTAATGGAATTTGTTAATTACCTTAATGGTACTATGGATTTTTTTTTAATTAAAATTGCAATTTTCTAATAATTAGATCGTTTTCTAGATGTGAAGTGGGAAAAGAAAGGTAATGATATTTGTACCAGCATTTATAGAAAGGATGCCTAAGCAAATAGATATTTACATACAATTAGCATGCACTGAGGACATATATTTAATGGTATAGTAAAGAGCCAATTAATAACAATCAGTAGATCAAATATAGATGATGATAAATGTACTGACCAGATGCAATTTATGTTGCAGGAGTAGAGGTTATGGAGATGAACTTTTGAGTAAGGGGATTCAGGAAGTAATGAAAGAAAGACAAGGAAGAGCCAAACCATATTTTACTTAAGGTAACCATTGTAAAATATAATAGGATAGAGATGGGAGGTTATGATAAAAATAAAAATATACAGTACATTACAACTTATAATAGGAAGGCTGATGGAGCAAAGAAGATCATATCTAACAAACGTGAAATTCTAGAGGCTATGCCAGAATTAGGAAGGATTATAGGAGATAAACTAATGTTTGCCTATAGAAATCATGATAATTTGGAAAAAGAATTATGCTATAAAGATATAAAATTTAATGTTAAGCCTCTGATGAGTGGCCAGGAACTGTTCTGTGTTTTAACTGTAGTTCATGCAAATATATTACAATGAGTGATGGATTTATACAACCAAATACAGGTAGAAAGTTTACTTTTAAATGTGTTGCCACTTGTAATACTAAGAACATTGTATATTTGGCTACATGTTGCAATGTTCAGCATTTTATGCAGGCAAATCAACTAGAAAGTTGAAAGATTGCATTACTGAGCATCAGTCCGATATTAGAAGAAATACTGGTTCTAAGGCATTGGCTAAGCAGGGTCTATATTAGAACACTGAAAAGACCAAATGTCGAATGGCTTAAAACATAAAAATGCCATTCATTGAGGTGTTTTTTGTGAGATTGCAGTACAGTGGAGATCGGAATATTTGACCTTTCCTCACTGTATTGCGATCTTGGAGTTTGTATATACAATTAGCAGGGGGGGGCGCAGCCCCCCACAAAAGCAATTTCAATTAATTTATGTGTTTTAGGCTGTTCAATATTTGGTCTTTTCTGTGTTCTAATATAGACCCAGCTAAGCATGTAGCTGAGCATAGAACCCAACATAATTTTAGATTTAGAGTGATAGATAATATTTATAAGAATATGAGAGGTGAGAATATGAATAAGAAACTTGAAATAAGTGAATATATTTGGATAATTAGATTGCAAGCAGATTGTTGTCCAGGGATCAGTGCTGTGAATAGTGTTAAATCTGTTCTGAAATATAAGCAGATGTGTTTAAAAACTTGAAAATTTTATGGTGTAATTATGTTTTAAGTGTAGTGTTTTTAGTGACATATCTTTAAATTGTTCATTGATTGTGATTTTTGATTGGGCTGGGTTTGTGACATTTTTTAAAATGTATTTAATTGTGAGAATTTTTATGGAATGGTATCACAATGGTGAAGGGTTTTCCCAAAATCTTTGTGAATTGTGAACTGTGATTTGGTTATTAAAGTATTTTTAACATTTTGGAAGTCCACTTTTTTTCTTATTGCTATACTAATATACTGTTATACCATGACTCTGTTTACTGAGGTGTTGTACCCTTTTTTGTCCACATTCAATTCAAAACAATTCTAACTGGAATTTCACTGATTTAACAATTTACCAGTAATAATTCCTACTTTGAACTTATCTCCAGTATTTTAACTAAGGATAGCTATTCAAATATTCAAATGTTTTGATAGCTTCTGTTGTCTGTCTAATAAATCTAGAATTTGAGGACCTCATTTTTCTGGTTATTATATCTGTTTACTCTTGTAGTAAAGTGTGAAGTTCCTGTAGATGTGTCTTAAGCCACGTGGCAGACATTTGCAGATTATCTGGATGAACATTTAGAATGAAACACTTTTCTTGTAGTCCTTTTTCTTCAAGAAATAATTTCTTATCATATTTGATTGATAGTGTCTTCCTATGCAAGGAAAACTTTAATTTTATATTTTTACATATAGCATACCCAATGTCAGAACTTAATGAGACATACTAAGCCAAAAAGTCAATATCAAATTCTCCCAATTTCTTTCCCCTTTCTATGAGTTGTAAAGTGCTATGTACAGTTTCTAATTTCTTTTGGTCATTAATGTCTACTATGCCAAATATCTGGTAGTATTTGATACTTATAGTAAGTCTCTGAAATGTCCTCACGATTACTCTTAGAAATAAAATATGATAATGTATGTCTTTAGCTATTTTGGACCTGAATTTGAAAAAGCTTTAAGAATATATATATATATATATATATATATATATATATATATATATATATATATATATATATATATATATATATATATATATATATATATATATATATATATATATATATATATATATATATCTGTAGGTGTGCACATGTAATATATATATATATATATATATATATATATATATATATATATATATATATATATATATGTAGTATCTGTCTATCTCCCTGTTTATCTCTCTATCTGTCCATCTATCTATTTATCTATCTAACAGGGCCTGGATTTATGAATGCCTGCTCATCCCACTAAACTCACATGTGGAACAAACAATGAAGACTAAGAAGTTTGGGATTAAGAAACAGCACTGCGCATCACTGCCAGCTGCAAAACAAGAGTTAGCAGCCAAATATGCTAATGATCATATAAACTGCTGAGGGTCTTGATAATGAAAGAAATAATCATGGCAGAGCAATTCAGGGATGTGTAAAATAAGAGCAAACATGCCAGGCTTCCTTAACTCCATATTTCAACACTTGGTGGAATACAGCCATAGGAAACATGAAAAAAATGTTAGTGCGTGCTGCAGCCATTTTAAACTTGCATTTGCAACAGGCAATGATGTTCACAGGAGCAGTGGCAGAATGTGTGTGATTAAACTATCATGAAGAAATAGTACAATACATAAACAGAAGTAATGAGCAAGTTAAAATCAGCTGTACCTAGACAGGAATATCATAACAATAGCTGATCTATCTATAACAAACCCGAAGTGCGTAATACAGACAGGTACACTTACGGAACAAAATGTGTGTGTTTTCAGACCACCATGAAATATATGTCAGATTACCTCAACAGAATGATTGAAACACTGGAGTTTACGGCCCTTATTGCAATTATTTATCAACATACTAAAAGAATCGGGTATTCCAGTTGAACAAAATATACCTTGAAAATTCTCCAGCAATAGCATCTGTAGTCATAATCAAAAGTGTTGTCACCATTTGGTTTGTCAGGACTTGGGAAACAAGGCAGCCTTCCCTAGCACTATGGAAGTTCTGTAGCTCGATGTCCTGCTTATGTGTGTAGATAACCCCCCCTCCCGGCAAGTTGAATATATTAATTAAGTCCCATCTTATTGTCATAACTGACTCACATAATCTGCTCAATGTACTGGTCAGATAAACATGAGTTTCTGCAAAAAGCAGCTGAGACCATTTCCTATCCCGTCTCCATAATCATAAACCGTACCTTGTCAGAAGCCTTCATCCCCTCCATATGGAAAATGTCCCACATTATTCCTCTCCATAAAGGTGGTAGCTCACTAGAGCTAACCAACTACAAACCTATAGCTATACTCTCACCCCTGGCCAAAATTATGGAAAAGTGTGTCCACAAACAACTGATGGAACACCTCACCAAAAATAAAATTCTAGCTAACTCCCAACATGGCTTCAGGCCAAATCACAGTACCACATCAGCCCTACTATCCTTTTCTAATACCATCAATAACTTCAGAAACAATAATAAACTATCATCTGCTCTTTTCTTAGACCTCTCCAAGGCCTTTGATATGGTGAACCACATTCAACTCCTCCATACATTAAAAAAACTATCACTCAGCAATTCCACGCTGAAA
Organism: Protopterus annectens; assembly: GCF_019279795.1. NCBI lineage: Eukaryota > Metazoa > Chordata > Ceratodontiformes > Protopteridae > Protopterus > Protopterus annectens. The sequence continues at coordinate 844,676,396 of NC_056735.1, read as the reverse complement.
TGGTTCCAATCCTACCTGTCCAATAGGCAACAGGCTGTTCTATGGCAGGACAAATTATCTACATGCCTACCTGTTACACTTGGAGTTCCCAAGGATCTATTCTTGGCCCTCTTCTCTTCACCATCTTTGTTAATGACCTGCCCACAATCACCCCCCATGCCACATGCATTCAATATGCAGATGATTCGACTATCATCAGCACTGCCTCCAACCTGGCAGACCTCACTGCTTCAACCCAAGACACCTTCAACCTAATAGAAAATGGTTCTCAAGTTGACAACTAGTTCTCAACCCCAACAAAACAAAACTACTTACTTTCTCACCCACTAACAAGACTCTTCCCCCACCTTCTCTATTACATCCTCCAATGGAATCACTATATCACCAGAAGCTCACACAAAGCTATTAGGTGTTACCATTGATAACTCCCTTAAATTTGACACCCATTTCAATCTTACCATCAAAACCGTCAATAAAAAGCTTGGCTCTCTCTATAAAGTAAAACACTTTCTCACTCCTCACGCTAAAATTACAATTGCCAGCACACACCTACTATCAACTCTTTTCTATGCCTCCCCTCTTTACAAACCTAAACAAGACAACCCTTAACAAACTTGCTTCTTGTTACAATCACATAGCTAGATTTGCCACAAATTCCACCTTTAGAACGCACCACTGCACTAACTTGAAGCAACTAGGGTGGTTAGAGTTTTCCAGCCAACTCCATTTCAACCAACTCAAAATGGCTCACCAGATACTGTATCACCCAGAGAAAACACCAGCTCTGAAAAACATCATTCACCCCTATATTAACCTGCAATCTTTACGCTCCTCCAATAAGATCTTAGCTCAAACTACCAAAGCCAATAATTCTGCTGGGGATTCTCTATTCTCAAACTTTGTAGGTAAAATGTGGAACTCCCTACCGACCATGCTCACCTCAGAACCCTCACTCCTACAATTCAAAAAAGCTTAAACCCCATCTCAATACTCTCTGGCAATGTCCCTGTTCCAAACCTGATTAACCACTATCATTTACCCTTCTCTTACCTCACTATCCTTAACCACTTTTTAACAAGGCGCCTCGCCTTTGTAACTGACCTATGTTTTTTTTTATATGCTGCTGTTGTTTTTTTTTTTCCCAAGATGTGATGTATCTTTATATTGTATTTAGAACTCAACTATCTTCCTTTTTTTGCATTAACAATGTTCATATGTCTGTTATGTACTTGGAGCTTTTCTCCCCGGGCCTCCGCTGAAAATGGACATGTATCCAGTCGGACTCTCCCGGTTAACAAATGTAAAATAAAATAAATAAAATAAATAAATAAAATGTTTGTTCCTCCACAATGACATGCGCATGCCTGAGTAGTACAAGAGTGAGTATTAAGAGTTTTTGCTAGTTAATGTCTTGCAGTTGTGATTTGCTAGCTGTTTTCTCATTCAATTATCTATTTAGCACTCCTGTTAATGAGAAGTACACTTACGGAGGGTCTGTAAGAGCTAAAAGGTTTGTTGAGATGGTCTAAGTTACATTTACTGGCTTAGGAAAGAATCCTGATACACACTTTAGTTAATATTTTGTTAGAAGGTTATGTGCCTACGATGGTAAAGTATTTGTTACTCATAGCATATATACAATGTAGAAATACAGAAAAAGACACATCATAGTCATAACAAAATGTAAAAAATTCATGATACAAATGCATTACAATTAAAATGCATGCAAGTGGATATTAGTCACTATTTCTTTGCAGACAGCTTTCAAAATATTTCTGAACATCGGTTAAGTGGAATATATATTTCATTCTCCCATGTGTACATTATACTGATATATGCTGTTAAGAACATCACCTCCTGTAAACTCTGTATGCCCCATTTCTCAATATCTGTCATACAATAAAAGCATCAGGATATCACTGAAAATAACATATCACACAAAGTCAACAATTCTAAAATTGTTCCTTACTCTTTGCACAACAGTTACCACAGAGCACTGTCAGTATGCAGGAATGACTGTAGAGAACTGGCACTTTATTTCCGATGGCAAAAACTCAGAAAATATTTTTTTATATTTTAAGACTTTTCTGTCAGCAGTATATATTATCTTGTTTCAGTATGCTTCAGTTAGTATTGAAGATATTTAAAAAATTAATGCAATGGAAACTCTTCCACAGGAATACATATTTGCTAAAAATTAGTACTCCAATATAGGAATACTTCAAAGTGCAGCAGTTATAGGGTTGTTAGAAATAGATCTATATCCAGTCCTGTTCAAAACTGTATACCCCAAATTACATACTTGGCACATCAGTGCCCCTGTGTTATTAATAGCTAATGCACACAATTCAGAAGCTTCTGTTTCTTTTTGTCATAGGTTCAATTCCAAGGTGATATCATTCACAGTTATTAGTTGTTTATATGCCACAAAGACATTATGTATTAGTTAAACCTAAATTACATAAGGATAGCACTGAATGACACAAAACATCATGAAGATTTCCATGTCATAATTGCTTGTGACAATGTTCCCATTATGAATGCTATCAACCATCCTAGAATACATGCCCAAAGGTGGCAGAATATCAATATTAATAAGCATTTACTGGAGTTGCATTTGAATATACACTGAGTAACATACATGACCGTATCTTACAGCCATGTTTCTTACCTAATGTGGGTATATACATTTCATTCCAGCTCATTTTTGTGCTTTCTGTCACACAAATGCAATTGTCAATTCCCTGCCATGTTTTTAGAGAACTTGGAGAAGACATATCAGGGACTTTTGAGAGTGGTGTTCCATTTAGAGCACAGAAGTGATATTCAGAGGCATTCAAGACTTTTGTTGGATTCCTTGTTAAATGTTACAGCCAAAGGCTTATGCAGGGTGACTATACCAGGCCACTGTACAAGGCTGAGACTTGGAATAGCTAAATGAAGGCTGTCACCAAAGCAAATTGCATTCCATGCATGGTTGAACAATGCCATCACCATTACAGTGGCTTAAAAAGGCAAAAGCAGGACATCCTTAGCCAATGGGATGAATATTTTAATATCCACAAGCCACCTTAGTTGTATAAGTATAGTGGCCCATAACCAGGCAATTCAATTCCATGCATCGCCAACATAAACTGGTGTTCATTATTTTTTTTTTATTTTTTTCCTCCCATTATGTGTTTCTTCTGCACAGATTTTAGGAAACAGGGATACAAATTAGAAGAGACTGCAATGCCTCAGACAGGCATTGGATATGTATGGTTTTCAGGCATTAATGTTTGTCATTTCATAATAGTGGTGACTGTAAAAATAGGTTAACAATTCTCTGGACACTAGTCCATAAATATTAGGAAAAATAAGACATCAGTATGCATACATATGCTAATTATACATACCTAGACAGATAGCTCTTGTAACATTGTAGTAGTCAATGTCATTGTAGATGACTGTGGGATCACATCCAAACAGCGGCAATTAGTCTGCACTCACGCCTTTAAAAGAGTCATAAAATAGACTCATATATCACACACACACACACACACACACACACACACACACACACACACACACACACACACACACACACACATGCACACAATGGTCATTAAGCAGAAATCTCTGTTGCTGCCCTCAGCATTTGTGTAACACTTGGCATTGTACAGCAGAGCTGCCCATAGTTAGTCCCTTGTTTCATACTTTTTTCATTGTCTCTTCAAGTGTGAGAGTTTTGCTATCAGAAAAATTACTTCCTCTGTGGTGTGCTCAGATAATACTCTGTTCTAGAGAATGTTGATTCACACTGGCAGATGTTCACTTCCAGCATTATGTACAACATGAATTAAAGTTTTCTTTCCTGTAACATTTTACCTGTTGAAGTTAAAGTTTTGGCTACAACATTTCTTTACTTTTCTGTCAGTATCTTACTTCTGCTTGCATCTTTGTTTGAGTACTTTAATATAAACAGCATGACAGATGTTTCACTGATGACAAATAACAGATTAATACAACACACTCATATGGACAGAAATGCTTCAGAAGCAGAAATGTCTATATGTCTATACTGCTAATTTCCAGGATAGTTGGCACAGAGTGGCAAAGACACCTGCTACTTCTTTTTCTAAGTTGCAAAGCACAATAAATAATTACACAAGCTAATATTCTGCCATTGGTGACACAAATAAGCTTGGCATTAATACTCCTAAGTAAGCATGGCAGACTGGAAGTAATGTTAATGAGTTTTATTAGGTGTGTGTGGTTTATTGGCTTATTGTAGTCATGCTATAAGGAGTTCACTGTAATACACACCATCTACTTCATGATGTAAATGGTTGTGGCACTGATACATGCATTTTCCCTCCAAGTGTTCTCCAATGAGCTGGTACAATTGCAAACATAGTTGTAGAGTTGTGTTGATGAGTGCAGTGAGTATGGTTTGCCTCTGGTTTGGAGTTACATTACACACTGTACAACCATTATAATGATTTGTTAATAATCCACAAAAATGTTCAGAATATTCATACAATGATATTGACATAAATGATCAGGAATGCATGGGCGGCTCCTCTGGCTGACATCTGTAGCTATCATCCACCACTTAACTGCTCAATACACCATACTGTGACACACAGATGTATCATTCACAACAGAAAAATGAATATGAATTATGGGATGTATGTCTTATGGCTACAGTATGTTGTGATACTCACACTGATGTTTTGTCTGTCTCTCTGTCAGACTGCATTGCCCATTTCACCAAACATATATCATGTGTACTACAACTATGTGCTGCTGACACTTATGATAAGGCTTTTCCTGTGGCATCAGCAGTTAGTGCATAGATCTCCAGACTGTGGACTTAGATAGACAGGTGTCTGAATACATCAATGACTATCTAGAGTCAGTGTGTCTGACTATACTGACAGGGGGAACTGGATTATCCAACATATCTGGTGTGTACACTTTCACTTAGTAGAAACATTTACATAGGGAGAGATCTCCCCCAACTCTTTCCTCTTTAGGCCAAAATGTGCCATGCAACAAAATGATGAAGTCATCCCTTCAAATGTGTGTTGTCTCACCCTCGTAGTCAGACTTTTCCTGTGGCATGAGTAGCTAATAATACATGACTCTAGGGACTGTGGACTTAGATAGGCAGGGCTTCAAATCTGACATGTATAAGTATTATATGTGTGTAAGACAACAGTGTCAGACAGAACAGGCTTAATCAACAAATGGAGATATTGAAAACCAACATGTGAGTTAACACTTAGATGGCTGCAGGATTTTGTGCCCTCAAACTACATTTTAGGGGAGCCAAAAGCACTCAAACCATTGTGTACTGAGAATTTTCATGATGATCAAGGTGTTTACCTCATAGACAAGAAGTACAAAGTTTGATTCTCATTAAAGGTAATTAGCTAGGCTTAAAATAGCTCACAGGTACAGCTATCCTAATGCAAACCTATGAACTGTAGTTTTAGACCAGAATTCTTTGGGTTTATATTGTGACTCCAGAAAAAAAAAAAACAAGATTTCATAATTACATAGGTTCATAGGTAGGTACTAGGCTATTGGCCCTAGGGCCTTTATAAGCCTAGCCAAAAAGGTACCCTGGCTTTTACCACCCAAGAAAATAATTTTCTTGTGCCCCTGTCAAGCAGAGCCACAGAGGTGATCCCTGGGGTGAATTTCCTATTTCCCATCCAATCATCAAGATTTTTTTTGAAGAGTGCTAATAAGGAGCTTTGTTTGATATAGATAGGTAGGTAGTTTGTTCCAGAGTATGGGAAGTCTCTGGGACAGGAATCTATCCTTCCAGCATGTTCTGTTTAGTGTGGTGACAAGGTTTAGGTCCCTAGAGTGTGTAGCTTGGAGGGATAGGGACTTCTTTAAGGGAAGCATGTCCAACAGCTCTGGGTTTGGCATAACTTTGTATGTTAGGCAGAGATCAACTCTGAATAGGCGATATGCGCCAGAGTAAAGCTGGAGTTTTTTGAGACGGTCTGCGTAGGGCATTTGTTTGAGGCTGGTAATCCTCTTTGTGAGGTATTTCTGCGGCCTTTACAGTTGTAGATGTCTTGTGAGGTACATACCAAAAGGAGCATTGTACTCTATAATGGGTCTAATGAGTGATGAGTAGAGGGGAACAATGACCTCTTTTTTCCTGGATGAGAAACCTTTTGTGATGAGGTGTGCCACGTAAAAGGATTTCCTGACTACTGTGGTGATGTGATATTATCAAAGGAGAGACTACTGCCCACCTGTGTCCCAAGGTCTCTTATCACACTGTCGGTGTTAAGTAGACTACCAGCTATGTGGTAGTTCATGGGTACAGAGTTTTTACCAAAAGGGATGACAATGCACTTTTTTGCATTGAGCTTGTGGCCATGGATTTGACACCAAGCATCTGTCTCTGTGAGGCCCTTTTGTAGGATGTCCACATCATTTGGAGTTTTGATTATGGCTCCTAGTTTGCATTCATCTGCAAACTTTGTTAGCCAAAGACCTTCTGTGTTAGCCTGTACTTCAGAAACGTAGATACCAAACAGAAGAGGACCCAGGACTGAACTCTGTGGTACTCCACTTGTCACTGGTCTGAAGTTAGATTTGGAGTTTGCTACTTTCACAGTGTGGGTTCTGTCAGTGAGCCAGTTGGCAACCCATCTTGTGACATAGGGGTTTATACCTAGTTTAGTGAGTTTATCTGTAATTCCAGAGTGGGGAATGGTATCAAAAGTCTTGGTGAGATCTAGATAGGCTGTGTGAACCACCTTACCCTCGTCTACTGCTTTGGTGACTGCTTCAAAGAAGTCTATCAGGTTTAGGAGACATGATCTGCTTTTTACAAACTTGAACTGGGTGGAGTCCAGAGTATGGAGATTACCAATGTCTTAGTTTATAAGATCCATTATGATGCATTCCATGGCCGTGCAGGCCAGGCTCATTAGGCTAATGCGGCGGTAGTTCCCGGGGTCTGTGGAGGCTCCCCCTTTATGGAATGGGATAACCATCACTGTGCGCCATTCAATGGGCACAAAACCTTAGGTGAGGCTATGATTGAACATGGTGCTTAGGTTTGGTACCACTTCATTCTGCAGTTCATGTAGAACGCAGTCTGGAATGTTGTCAGATCCCATGGATGCTGTGTTCTTGGCTTTGGAAAGTGTGTTTTTTACCTGTGCAGCTGTGATTACAGGAACTTTACATTCTTCCGGTATAGAGATGGACCCTTTAGGGGATGAGAGGGGGTAAAGTTAGCACTGAACCTATCTGCCAGGATGTTGGCAATATCAGTTGGTTCTGTATATTTAGTGCCATTGCGCTGTATCTCAGAGCAGATCTGAATGTTGCCATTGAGATTCTTGACATAGCTATAGAATGCTTTGTGGTTGTCGTTAGAATCAGTGGGGATTTTGTTTTTGTAACTAGCTTTGGAGGATTTTATAAGGGATCTCAGCTTCTTACTGAGGCTGACCAGGGAGTTCCTCCAATCATGGGATTTTACTCTTTTTTTGCAAGAGTTTCTTTCTTCTGTTGTAGAGTTTGTTTATGACAGGGGACCACGAGATTGGCTTCCTTTTTTTGGAGGATAGCATCACGGTTCTATTAGGGATAGCATGATCCATGCACTCATGTAAGTGCTTATAAAGTACATTTGTGTAGGATTCAGCAGTCATACCTCTATTGTCTGCCTGCAGGGGTGTCGTGAAGTTTGCCACTTCTGTCTTAAGAAGTGTGAAGTTGGCTTGGGAGAAAATTTTTACGATGGTTTCCCTAATGGGGGGGAAAGCAGGATGTGGTTGTCTAGGGTGATTAGCTTGTGGTTGGATCTGACCAACAAGGAATTGACCTCTGGTGTGGAACACCGGTCACCCATGTTGGTAATGACCAGGTCTAGGATATTGCTGCCCCTGGTGGGGGTGTGGATAAGTTGATCCAAGGTGTTGGAATTTATGAATTCCAGAAAACATTGAGCAAAAGAGTTGGTACATGAATAGTTTTTCCAGTTAATGGTGGGGTAGTTGAAATCACCCATTATTAGGGTGTTGGGTTGTACCCTAATATTTTCCAGTGTGTCAAGAAATGAGGAGTGGGAATTCTGGGGCATGATGGGGAATCTGTAGCAAGTTATAATTTGGATTGCCGTCTTGCCCAGAGTTAGTTGCACTTGGATAATCTCAGATGCATTATGCTGAGCAACTAGCCTGGAGGTGTGGATATCATTAATGAATATGAACACGCCTCCACCTTTAGTGTTTTGGTCCAGGTTAGGTGGCCAAAAGGTGTGGTATGAATTATAGCCTGGTAATGCAGGGATGCTTTCTGGAGCCTTGAACCAGGCCTCTGTCACTGCACAAATGTCGATGTTCTCCATTTTAAGGAGTGCCTGGGGCGAATGCATTTTGAGGTTTAGACTTCTAGCATTCAGTAGCATTACCCCCAGATTTTGCTTGCTTGTGCCTGTTAAGGTGGTGAATTTGTCATTTGAACCTTGCCTAAAAAAGGCACTATAGGGGTGGCAAGAGCCTTAGCCAGTATCTGGAATCGGTTTACCTTTAGTTGTGCATATTGCACACAGGCAAACAGCAACTGGGCGAAAGCAGTTTGCAAACGTCGAACAGAAAAAGGTTTGAATGTGCAATGAGCGAATGCACATTGACATTCACTCATTGCACATTTGACATCGTGGGGTGAATTGCACTATAGTGGGGATCAGGAAATGGTCCATTTCCCCATTGTAGTGTGATCTTGGAGTTAGAATATTAAAGTAGGGGATGTGGGGGGTGCAGCCCCTGCTTTACACTTTTTTTTTCGACATTAATGTTCGAAAAACAGCGAATCTGCTTTTCGATTTGCTGTTTTTCGATCATTAAGGACTATCACCATTTTCACTTTCATGGTTACAAGTTGCTCATATGAGCATTCCTACCACTGTGATTTGGCATTATAAAGGTAAACCTCTGGAATCCCAAGGGCGACAGTTGCATGTACATGTACTTATTTTTATGGATATCCTGGGGGGGGTGAAGGCAGTCATGGTTTGTAGCAGCCCTTCAAAGAAAAGGGAAGGCCTGTGATTTGGGGCTGTGCATGTAGCACACCAAGCCGCCAATGAATAGTAGCCCTCATTTTGCAAGTGCATAGGATCATGCACTTTTATGGGGTAAGGATTTGTTGGCCATCAAATAATTCAGGTTACATGTTCCTCCCATGGGTGGAGGGACATGCAGGTTACACATGTTGGCAATACACTACTAAGAGTTGACCCAGTGGTCAGGGATCTGGGTACAAACCTAGACAGTAGCTTTACCTTCGAACACCACTTGGCCACAGTGGTGAGGAGATCCTTTTATGTTGAGTAACTTATAAGAAAGAGCATGGCATCTAGGTCCAAAGAGGTCATATCCCACTGTACTATGCCCTTATCAGACCAATCATAGAGTACAATGCTCCCTTTGGTATGTGCCTGATCAGGTATATGCAGCAACTAGAGCCACCTTAGAGGTTCCTTACAGAAAGAATGCAAGGCATAACAAACTTTCCTTATGCAGAGCACTTTAAAGCCCTTTCCCTCTACTCAGTCTGCAATAGCTTGCTGAGTGGTGATCTATGCCTGGCTTACAAGGCATCTTCAAACCCTGCTCTTATATATCTCCTACATATTCATAAGTCATAGTACAAGAAATACAAGGTCTAGGGACCTGAATTTTGTCTGTGACTTAAACAGAACATGCTGGAGATACAAATATGTGTCCCAGAGACTGCCCCTCCTATGAAACAGGTTTCCCATCTATATAAAGCTAAGTTCATCTATTACCACATTTAAGTACAACCTAGAGCAGTGGATGGGGAACAGGAGAGAGAGAGGCCAACCTTTGTACTCCCTTTGATGTAAGTCATAGGGATTATAACATTACTTTCAAGTTATCTTTTCAAGTGTGTTTTTTCTGGCAAGTGAGTTATGAATTATTGTGTGGCTTCATCAGTTAGTGCTCAAGTGACTAGGATCTCAATGTACATTGCATGTCCAAACCCAGTGTTGTGTGCGTTTTATAATTTTGTTCACAATTCATGTAACAGGCAAGAACAACTTATTCAACAGCTCTTGATGTGTGACATGCTACAAAATTGTCACAATGTGTTATGTTGTAATAGTTATGTTTTTCGGATGTGCGGGTGATTTTCATCCTCTGATTTCTGTATTTCCTTATGATCATGCCCAGTATAATGATGTATCAATGCATTTTTCATTGCTTGAAGGTTAGCACACATCACCATAATTAATCAAAATAGTGTCTAGATATAGTAATTTTTCATATTGTGGCAAAATGAAGAAAATTTGCTTCTGGCAGGATGGCTCTGCTGACTGCTGTGCAATGGAGGGAATAGCCAATGCAATGAGGATACCAGCATTGGTATAGGCCAGTGTATACCTGTTGTCGGCACACTCCAGCAGTTTCCACAGTTCACTAACCACCTAATGGTAATGTTAGACCTGTCTGTGATGTAAGTTGCATATTGTTATACAGGTATAATGGTGTGTTGCATAATGCTTAATTCAACGGGCATTTTTATTTCCAACATGATAGTAAAAAGTCTTCAGAGGTGTAATTTGTAATAATGTATTAACTGTGTATGTGTCAAGTCAAATCAAATAAATTAAAACAGTGCATGTAGCAGTTGTCCTTTCACAGTAATGACAGCAGACACAATTGTGGTAACGTTTCCTAGGAAAACTGTCATAAGGGGTCTAGCTACCACACTTAATCATGTCCATAGGTATATGCTGATATACATAGACATATTCACGCAACAGATATTAAATTAATGGACTGCCTACAGATTACTTCTGTCTTTAAATATTTTCATCTTAGTACAGTTTTCGTAACATGGCCCACATCTGCTGTGTACATAAATCTCATTAGTTATATTTTACAAATCTGTAACAATAGTTATTGCAGCATCATTTTCTATTAATTTTCTGTTCAATGTTATAGTTCTGCATCCATGGCAGATCCTTGTGGTTTGAACTGTGTAATAATTTGGGGGTATGCTCTCTGCCTCACTTCCTACCCTTCACAACCATGCATGTTGCTGCAGTAACTGTTATTATATACCATGTTCTTTTTCACTCTTCCTGCATTGGTACTTTGATACACATCAGCCATAAGAATTTTTTGTAAACTTGTGTTACTTGCATGTCTTTTCAAACAACGCATTTTCCTTCTGAATATTTGCTGCCTATGCTTTCTTTCTTAATGTACTTGGCAATGCCAGTGAAGTTCCTACATGTCCATTATTGCACTCAGTAAGATGTACAACTGTATCAACCTATCATGTATACATCTTTTATTAGTTTGTTCTTGCTTTTATGTATTCCAAACTGATCTATTTATTGTTGTTGAGCTGTGCAGGCTTACTCACTTACATGCCTCATGTTTGTATGCGCATCTTTGTTTACATCATAATAAAGCCCTGCCTTAACTCAATGTGGTCACTGGCTTGAATTGTGGGCACAAAAACCTGCTCAACATGTACAGTAGTTTGGAGTCTTAGATATTTGATCAACAGTGTCACTTATTGTGCACAGCCAGCTGATTGTATTAGCCCTAGTGTGATGTATACAAGACATTAATGATTCCTCAGGCTAGTCCCTCTTTCTCTCTCCATCTACATATATATATATATATATATATATATATATATATTTATATATATTAAAATTTTGTTAGTGAAATTACTAAAAAATGTTAGGATTAAAATAATGATCAGATTATAAAAATTAACCTAACCGTGGTATGGGCAGTAATATACAATAGGACGTTTATTGTAAGTGCAGAGGGTTCACAGTTATGGGCAAGGCACATTGTTTCATGAATAATAAGAAGGGATGATAATTTATCCTGGATTTTGTTTTTGAATCTGCATTTGTCCCTTTTTATATCAAGTAAATTAGCCATTCTAATGATTAAATACAGCCATACATTTAAATATTTGAAATCATGTGAAATGACAGTCACTAGTGCCACCTGATTGGCAAGTGTTGTATCACTAGTACAATGCCTCGTGTTATGGAGCTGTACAAACAGGGTTTGTCAGTGCATGAAGCAAGTGATAGTAATGGAGAAGCAGAGACATTTTAATGAGTGAATGTTTATCAGATGTGAATAAAATGTATATATTTAAAAAAGTATGGAAATGATTGCTGGCGTTCTATATAGAAAGAGGAAATGATACAGACAGATATGGATTCTTGTCAGTTAGTCTTCAGTTTGTTTCTAAGGCAATGTTTTGTGCAGTTCAGTCTGGCATGATATGAGGAGTCCCAGTATAATATATTTTTAATAATTATGACCAGTGCAATTACTGGTACTCATAAGCAGTGTGCCTTATTGTTTGCAATGCACAATTTTTTGAAAGTTGCTTGTGGTAGTCTTATATGGCATGTTATATCTGCAAGAAGTCCAAATGTACTGTATTAGTAGCACTTGGGAAAGGAACACTTGACCTTATGAGTAACATTGGAACATTAGCACTATTGCACTTTTTTGGTCCTACCTACTACTGTGGTAATTCTGTAATTTATACCACTGGGAAATAACTGCCTTTTGTGCGTTTGCCTTCTGTGAATAAGTGCAATTAATGGAATTATAAAAGTACTAAGGGGATAATTAAAATGGTTCTTCAAATAAACAGAGTCATAACAGGAAAAATATTACTGATTAAACATCTAAGCATATAAAATAATATGATTAATATACAAAACAAAACCTGATTACCTAGTTCATTAAAACCAAATAAGTTTGGGTTGATAATACAGGATTCTAGGGAATACAAGGAAGTAGGACAACTGACTATATTTTATGGTGTTTTTGTGCAGAGATATGGCAGAGGGTTACAAGGTCAGCTTCTGACATATTTTCTAAGCATTTCACAGTATTTGACAATGGTACACCTCATTAGAATGAAACACATTTAGTGTAAACAGAATTACGTTTCCATGGCAACATGTTTTCCTTTTACTTTGACCTTTGGTATAAATGAAAATCTGTTTTTCTGGACAAAACATATTTATTCTTAAAACTAGTTTTCATTGCCAAAATGGATTTTTTGTCAGTGTGAATCTTCTATCATAATAGAAAAATTGCAGTTTCAGTACTTGACTGCCTCAGGATTCTTCAACATTCCAAGGGCTTATTATTACTAACAGAAGAATTTCATTTGAAGCATTTATTATTATCACAGATTTACCTCCTCCGAATAACATCAACCAATGCAGTATTTTATTTTTGGTTTTGCCTTTTTTCAATAATTAGATACTTTTTCCCATTTCCTTAAGCACATTTGCAGTTGGTATCACTCAAAAGCACAAATGGGCGTACCTTGCCTTGCTTGTTATTGCCTCAACAGTATTTGAAAAATAATAAGACATGCTTTCAAATCAAAACCAGTGCTTGTGGATTACTAGCTACCACTGTGCAAGTTAATCATAAATTACCATAATGGAAAGAGACAAATGTTGAAACCCTGTGGGAATGAAACAAAGACCTCTAGAATATCACTCTACTCCTGTTAAAGCTTGATCATGACAGACTTCTCAGTATATAAGACATACACATCTTGTTCTAGTCTTCAAAAATAATAAGATGGCCAGAAAGTGGAGTCCTTTTATTGTTTTTGTATAATAGTAATTTTATGCAAATGATATACTTTATGTACTTAGTGCCACCAGATTTAGTTCATTGCTGATTTATTAAGTAAACATAATAAAGTTATAAATCTGGTGTGTGTGTGGGTGTGGAGGCGGTTAGAGCTGAAGACAAACAATATATGATTACAAGCATAATGACTTTCAGGTTTATCTGGCTATATGGTCTGTCCACCATATTTGCCATTTATGGTGCTCTATTCCTTTTTTCTTGGAAAAAAATTCAAAACAACAATCAGATGTTTTGACTAACTAGGTGATTATGACATCCTGACTAAACTATATACAATACATTTCAGTGCTAGCTGTGTAATGTTTTATTTACTCCCTTTTCACTGCAGCTCATAAATTGTTTTATAATGTCTAGCATTGCAGCTGTTTCATTATTATTTTTGCTGATTGCAGGTTATGTAATTCAAAAGAAAAAGATGTATGTATTTCCAAGAAGACTTCATCTAACAATGCTAGATTGTCACTCAGCAGCTAAGCGCTGTGAACAGTTTTTCAGGTAAATGTTGTTAATTTGTTATACAATGAAATGACTTCAGGCTTAGTACAATTTTTGATGAAATTGCTTAGGATTGCATAATATTGTAAAGTTACAACAACAACAAATAATGATAATAACTATAATTAGGTATAGGAGCATAACCAAGATGATACATGTTCTTGAAATGTATGTCAAGAAATTTACCTCAAGAACAGAGAAACCCATTTGTAATTCTTTGTAGTACTCAGAGTTTTATCTTCTCCAATGTACTATCAGCTACAGAAAAGAAAAAATAAATAAAAGGGGTGAAAGAAAGTGAAGCACTTTCCAGCTTTGAAAGCTGTAACAGACCTAGTGCTGTCCCACAGACGAGGACCAAAAATGAAGTATACTGTTGACCTGGTAACAGTATTAAAAGCTGTTAGACAATTCACTGTTATACTTTGTGTGTGCATGTGAGAGTATGGCAGGACAATGTGTGTTACAATTTTTCAAGCTGTAAAATGCTCCTGACGCTGTTTTGTGATTTTTATTTATTTTGTCAGTTGCCATTTGTTTACTGGGACAGAGCAACCATCCAGATGGACCATTTTTCAGAATCAGCCCGGGAAGAATAAAATATAAAGTAGCAGTTTACAGGACAATGGTAATAAAAATAGAATATTCAGAATTCTCCAAATACTCAAAAAGGTGAATGCCAATCTTGTATTGTATAGATCACTGCATTTATACTCCAAAATTGGGAAAAAGGTAAGCATGTTAAGAACATCAAATACAGTAATGAACTGAACACCATCAATTTGATAAAGAAATGTGAATGTGAAAGTGCTTGCAATATTTCCTTGTATTTTTCTAGTAATAAAATGCTGTTGACGAATGGTCTTCAGTATCTTATTGTATATGAAGTTTGGATTTTTGGACTACATTGACTTTTTTCCTGGTTTGAATAATTCTTTGTGAATTAAATTTGTTAAGTTAAGGATGTCTCTAATATGAGACCCAATCTTAACAGCACTTGGTGGTGCTTAACAAAAGCTTGTTAGGGACATCTAAGCATTGTTAATATTGGATCTCATGCCAGGACTAACAGCAGACAGGGCTGACTAGCAAAGGACAGTGACAGGAGTAAAACAGCATTTAAAAGCTATTAGATGCTTTGCTCTTCTCTGCTGCACTTGTAAACATTATTGTGGCAGAATGAAGTATCTAATAGCTTCCAAAGCTGTTAGTTCTACAGAGGGGTATTTAATTTCTGCTTGCGGACTATGTGATAGAGATAACTGCTTCACTAGCTTTCAAAAGCTTTGAAATCTGGTAAAACACTTCACACTCCTACATTTGTTTTTTCTGCATGTGTTCCAAAGAATTATGGCTCAGTCTTCAACCATAACAGCTTTACATGTTCTTGACATGGATGCTAAGATTCACCTCTTGAGTGTCACTCGAGGCAAATCTTTCATCCATATCTCCAGCACATAATAAGCTGGTTATGACTGCTGACCCCATCATAATCCTTTATGTCAAAGCATATTTAGTGCACTCCATGCACTGCAATAATAGTAATATTATTTTGCCTTCTAAACAACTGAACATTTCTATACCTGAAAAGACACATTCACTTCATTCCATTATGTTGCATGTACTTGTTATAATGCAAGCATGATACCAGACAAAAATATAAATTATCAATGCATGTCTTCACTGCTAAAATATTGTGCTTTCTATCATGCCGTGATTCTTTCCTACATGCATACACAAGTTACTCATTTTTATATTCAATATATCAATAATGACTAGACTTCTTAGAAAAGTATGTACACACTTCTAGTATATTGGATAAAACCAACCAAGCGAATTGGCTGCAACCAAGTTGTTCATTAAGGAAATAAGAATATGATCCAAGTGTTTTATGAGGAGCTTGATTGCCCTGTAGACTTCTAGCAAGTAGAAAATCATGACAGCAGGGTTATCTTAAAATCCAAGTTGCAAATCAGGTGCCACGGTTATACACTGATGGATATAAATGAGGATACTCTCCCACTACTTAGACCAACATTTAAGATGGCTATGGGTGAAAGGGCATTTGCAAAGCTTGCATCTGCTATCTGGAAGCAATTCCTAAAAGAAATTAGGCAAGAAGGGAATTTACAGATGTACAAAAACAAGCTGAAAGAGTCCCTTCTTAAGGAATGTGTTTGTGCCAGCTACAAAGAAAATCCCCAGGATTCAGCAAACTCTGCATGGTGTGCAGGAATAGTGTAAGAGCTGCTGCAGTCAATATGGCTGACGTGCGATCCAGGAATTAGCTCCTGGGACGTACACGCGCGCTTCTGAACTATTCGCACAGACACAGCCCCTGTATGCTAATTACCTCACTTGCTGGTGAAAAACATACAAATGAGGTGAATTAGTGATCCAGGAATCAGGCAGGCATCCGTGCAGGAATAGTGTAATCTGTAGAAATATATTTATTTGTATCAGCCAGTAGCTGGATACATTTCTGCAAACTACAAAATGGAGGCATGACAGCTCATAAAAAAGCATGTATTATAAGGGTTAGGCATGAAAAATAGTTTCAAAATTATAAAAAAATAACTTACATTTTTGGGGCCGATTTCGGCCATTTAAGCATAGGGCAGCGATGTACAAATGGGATCGGTCCAAAAATAAGAAAAAAAAGCTGGAAATAAGCTTTTAAACCAAAATGATCATTTTTCCATAATAGTCAATGGCATGCATAACACAACAAGACCATGACATAGTAGTTGCTAAGGGGGAAGGCTGAGTGTCAGTTTTGTAACCATGCATTAGCAGTCAGTTCTATGAAAATCAGGGGAATTATACTGAATCACAGATTTCCTGTCAGTGCTAGTTTGCACCCAACCATATAGATGCAATAACACCATGGTCTAAGCCTAAGAGCTAGATGACCTCATGGGGGGGGGGCGGTGTCATGACTGCTGTAAGCTTACTGGAGCCCAGTGGGCCGTGTTTGCCCTTAGCTAAGCACAGCTAAGGAAGGGTGTGTGTCTGAAGCTGGTTAGCAGTATTTACACTGCCTAAGCAGGTGTGTGTGCCATGCACCAGGTTTAAAAAAAAAAAAAAAAAAAACCACCAGGAAATATCAGTTCCGTTCACATCTGAGCACTGGTTATGTACGGTGCACCTAGGGACTTAAATGGGAAGGCAATGGGAAAAGAAAACAGCAGTAGGAAGGTAATCAAGGAGAACTAGCATAGCTGGCAGGTGAAATGTATCAGAATCAGCCAATTACACAGGCAGCAGCTCAGCCCAGCCCAGCACACTACTATAAACTATGCAAACACCTTTCACTCTGGTTTTTCCCACAAACTCTACACCACCGGTGTACACAAACAGGGAAATTTTACCTAACAAAACCAACAAAATAATAGGGACTGCCGTTGCTCTCATAAATCAATATGTGGAAAAGGCTGAGGGTGGTGAGGATGAGAATGCTGATGACCATCCCACAGTGAGGAGGAGAAGAGTGTACAGACCCAGGGTTGAGAGGGTGGCCTAATGGTTAAGGTGTTTGTCTTACAAACACAAGGTGCAGGGTTTGAGTCTCACAAGGGATAATTGGCTAGGCTTAAATGGCTCACAAGGGTAGTTAGCCTAGTACTAATCTATTAACCTATTAACCAGGGGCTACATGAGCTTGAAATAGTGGAGGGCTATAGGGTGGACAGGGACCTCCTACAGCAAATTGTTGAGCTGTGTCGGCCACGCCTCACACACAGAATCAACAGAGGGGAACCCATCCCAGTGGATACCATGGTATGTGTAGGTTTACGAATACTAGCCACAGGTACCTTCCAAAGGCCAACTGGGGAACTCACAGGCATCAGCATCCAGGGAACTCCACCAGTTCCTGGATGCCATGTCAGCACATGTTGGTGAGCACATATATTTCCACAATACCCATGAGGCATTGACCAGCAATATGCATCTCTTCCACCAAATAGCAGAATACCCTGTGGTAGTGGGTGCTATAGGCTGCACGCACATACACATCAAAACACCACCCGGTGGGAGGGGTAGGGTCTACATAAACCACAAGGGCTTCCCCTCCATAAACTGCCAGGTCGTGTGCGATGCCTAGGGCATTATAATGAATGTGTGTGCTGGCAGCCGTGGAAGCTATCACGACTCCCACATCTGGCATATGATGCAGCTGTACCAGAGATTTGCCAGTGGGGACATCCCATATGGCCATCTAGTGGGAGATGCTGGTTACGCACTGGAGCCATGGCTGATGACACCCATCAGAAATTCACACACACCTGAATAAGAACTCTATAATGAGGCACACACACAAACCAGAATCTTAATAGAGTGGGAGTTTGGGATGCTCAATTTATGATTCCAGTGACTGTACATATCCAGTGGAGCCTTGCAGTACTGTCCAGCTACATGTACTCAAATTTTCATTGTATGTGCCATGCTACACAATATGATCCTGCGGAAACAGCTGCAGCAGGAACAGCATGGGGCAGGGCCACACAGCCCCCCACCATTGCCAAGGCCAGCACAGGCACAGAGTGACTCAGAGGAGGAACAACCTGAGCCTGCCCCTGTAGGCAAAAGGAGGGGTGCCCAGTATGTCCAGCCTTTGGCAAAGAGACAACACATAGCACATACACTGACATGGTAGGAACCCAGGGAATGACACCTCTCTCTGACTCATGCATACAGTAAGAGGGATGCCAAACGTGACAGTACCTGTGCTTTACCGTGTATAGGGAGTGTACTATGTGCATCTGACATAGTCAGCCCTCCATCACCATCCTCAATACTGGCACAGCCACAAGGTAAGTCACTCTCCCTATCAATTGCTGAATGGAGTAGTATGTTCTGCTACTCGTACCTATGGTACGGATGTGAGCATCAAGGGAATCAAATAGCTGAATAGGATGGCAGCAGATAATAGACACCTATATGGAATGCATGAAATCCATAACAAATACTGGCATCAACAAAGTAGGCAGTACTAGACAAGGTAAACTTCACGACCCAAGGACAAAACACCAACCAGAGCAGTCAATAAATCCTTTATTGGTCCGCAAAGTCAGTTGAAGCGAGTCCTTCAGCCATGTCAAGCAAAACCAAAGAAAGTCAGTTCTGTTCACATTTTGTTTCTTTGGTTTTGCTTGACATGGCTGAAGGACTCACTCCAACTGACTTTGCGGACCAATAAAGGATTTATTGACTGCTCTGGTTGGCGTTTTGTCCTTGGGTCGTGAAGTTTACTCTTCTGGTTCTGTTCACATTTCGTTTCTTTGGTTTTGCTTGACATGGCTGAAGGACTCGCTCCAACTGACTTTGAGTACTAGACAAGGTGACAAACCCACTGCAGGACATGTGGTGGCCCAAATGTGTGTCCATAGGACACACACATGCATGTCAGTGAGGCTCACATACCCAACAACAGTCTCAGCCAGCAGGACAGGTGTAGATGACCACAAAGAAAGGCTGTGCTAAGGCCTCCAATTGATAGCAACAGAGAACAGCCCCACTCCAGACCTACACAGCCAGACTACAACAGGTCAGGCAGTCAGATGTTAGTTCTGAAGGATAAGAAGTCTGAAACTGAAATGTAGGTCAATAAAACCTAAGATCTGTACTCCACTGATATGCCTCTAGTCTGCATGATAGGTCAGAATACAGAATGAAATGGAAACCAACAGAGTACCTGAAATACCAATACAGTCATAGAAAATGTTTACAGTTGTCAGGTGTGCCCCCCACAATCCTATGTAGAAATGTAGTAACATGTACATGTGGGTTTAATAACAGTGAAGCACAGATTACCTAAGCTGGTGAAATTAGCAAGATAGATTGTTGCACTTGTACAATATGCAGAGCTCTGTTTGTTAGGTTGTTGTGTGTTGTATTTTGTGTGGAAGTGGTGCGCATGTAGGCATGGAGGGTTGTGTCCTAGTGGCCTATGGCCAGTACTGGTGATGACATGGCCATGTTCTGACAACTGCAGTGCCAAACACAATGCATCCCAGCAAGACTCAATCCAGCAGTCATCCATACTCATTGTTCGGATGTAATATCTGTCACCATTTGAAAGATGGACATGCCATGAATGTGGGCCCAGACATACACACAGTACACAGGTGGAAGTACCCTAGACAGAGTATGTAAAATGTGACTGTCAAATGCACACACCTTTGGAATTGTACACACAGGTTAGCAGCACATTAATTGTCTGTGTAGTATGGAATACTGATGTAGTCTGAGCAAACACTGGCAGACCACAAAAGATACAGTTATGAAGTAATGTGAAACTGCCTATATCCCCGCAAAAGTTAGCATAAGGGAAATGTCCCATGTATATCTGTGAGTCAGCTGCAAGAAGCTTCCATAGCACACATGCACTCAGCTCACCTCACCATCAACCACAGGTTCATCACAGGTCATATCCCTGCTGTTGGGAATGAGTACAGTATGACCCCCACTTCTGTATGGAAATACCCACAGAATGCAGCATGCTGAAGAGGTGTCTCATGCAGGTGTGTCCCTAGCTGTAAGCAGCATCCTGCCAGCATCCACACCAATGCATTAATAAGGACAGGAACTATTGCCATTAACACGTCACACACCTACGCTGTCACCCCAAGGGGAATCTAGTGACTTGCAGCCTGGGACTCTAGGAGTGACAGAATGCACTGGCCTGCTATAGATGGCCTGCATCACTACCAAATGCCCTACAGTCCTTTGTCAAAGGCCTGTGCCTCACCCATACTTCCAATGTAAGTTATCTCAAGGGTCCCAAATAACATAATACAGTCCGCAAAACACAAATGCAAGGCCATGTCGACAAATCCCAGTAGCATGCCCACCATGTCATATTGCATGAACTGTGGACCAACCCCTAAATACTGCTGAGATGAAGTGATAACTATAGGGATACTTATCAGATATCACTTGCATAATGTTAGAAAGAGGATAGAAAAAAAAGGGGGGGTAGAACCATGGACACCATGGAGTGTGTGAAGTCTGAAACTCTGATGTGTGCCCATACTATCCCTGCCTGCAAACCCAGGAATGGGTGGCTACAAACCTGCTCATAAACCACAATGTGAAGGGGAACTGACCAGATAGATGAGCCCTGCCTCTGGGTAACCTGTGTGAATCTGTACAGCTGAGAGGTATGGCCACAGCAGGATATGGCCATTCTGTCACATTGATAGATATACAAGCAGGGGATCTTCAGCTGCCACAGTACCAAGGTGCTGGACCATTTACACAGACCCATCAATGAGTGTCTGCAGCTCCCCCTCCAGAATGGCATGAGTGTGCAAGAATATATAGGATGCAGACCACAGTACTGGACACAGCTTCATTCATCTTGTATTCCCCAGGAAATTACTGTAAGCAAATAAGTATATCTGTCAGTAGTTGATGACATAATATATCACAGTGTAAAACACTATATATGTCTGAATATCTCTGCTAACACCAAAACCATGTAGCACAAGCAGTACAGACACAATTACAGTATCCCACTATCCTTTGCCCATTATGACTTCATATTGTCAACCTATCTACAGATATCCTGCAGAAATAGGTTGCTAGCTGAAGGTGTAGAACACAAAGGCCTGCAGTGGAGTACAACCTATCTGGAATGGATTCACACATTCAATACAGAAGTTCATACTGGGCATGCTACCACACTTAGAGAAACAAAGCCCATGTCTGACAACAAAATATAGAAAGGTCATACTGAGCATGCTCCCACACTTACAGAAATGAAGCCCATGTCTGACAACAACAGTGGACTATACATATCTGTCAGTCACAGATTTCTGAGCACACACACCGCATTGCACACCATTCATGCTTTGCACACACATTGGATAGAAATACACACATATATCCAAGGACAACACACTATAATATGTCAAACATACACAAACAGAGATGTAGAGAAGAGAGAGACAGACAGTGACAAAGAGATTCCCATCATGAGGCCTGCCCCACCCATCACACATCCAATTGGTCAATATCACATGATGTGCCAATGCCTATCACTGTAGACATTTGCTTCTGGTAGCCCTCAACACTATAGTGTCTGTGGTGCTTGTGATAACTGTGTATCATGAACAGTACAATTCATTATTCATCTAGCAGTCATATACCCAGTCCTGTCAAATGTAAAGCTATGCATGACTGAGTGTTGTGTGTGTGTTTCCAGAGGAATGGTTTATGGCCCATTCACACACACTGAACTTCCCATTGCCTTGGTTTAGCATGCCTGCTGATATTGTCACCTTGAAATACCCATTTGGATAAAGTTCATCCCTATCAGCTCTGTGGTGCATGCAATAACTGTGTAATGCTCTAGCTTGACATACTAGTTAAATAGGAGTTCTAATCCCAGACATGGTGACTGTGAAACTTTGTGTGTAAAGGGACCAATGATTTTGAGATCATTCACAAACACTACATCTCCCATTGCCCTACTTTAGCAAGCCTGCTGATGTCATTCACCTTGAAATACACCTTTGGACAAAGTCTAACCCTGTAGGCTCTGTGGCACGTGCGATAACTTTGTAATGCTATAGTGTAACATACCTAGTTAGATAGGAACTCTAATTCCAGACATGGCAACTGTTTGGGGCCAGTCACTACACCTCCCATCGCTCTACTTTAGCAAGCCTGTTGATGTCAGTCACCTTGAAATACCTCTTTGGACAAGGTTCAGCCATATAAGCTCTGTGGTGCATGTGATAACTGCATAATGCTATAATGTAACATACTAGTGAGGTAGGAGTTCTAATCCCAAACATGGCAACTATGAAACTCTGTGTGTGTGTGGTTGTTTGTGTGTGTAGGGATCAATGGTTTTGAGGCCATTCACAATCACTGCACCTCCCATTGCCCTACTTTAGCAAGCCTGCTGATGTCATTCACCTCGAGATATCTCTTTGGACAAAGCTCATCCCTGTAAGCTCTGTGGCATGTGTGATAACTGCATAATGCTATAGTGTAACATACCAGTTCAGTAGAAGTTCTAATCCCAGACAATAAAAACTGTGAAAGTGTGTGTGTGTGTGTGTGTGTGTGTGTGTGTGTGTGTGTGTGTGTGTGTGTGTGTGTGTGTGTGTGTCTGTGTCTAGGGATCAAAGATTTTGAGGCCATTCACAGTCACTACACCACCCTTTGCCCTTCTTTAGCAAACCTGCAAATGTCAGTCACCTTGAAATACCTCTTTGGAGAAAGTTCAGCCCTGTAAGCTCTGTGGCACATGCAATAACTGTGTAATGCTATAGTGTAGCAAACTAGTTAGGTAGATGTTATAATACCAGACATGGCAAGTATAAAACTATGTGTGTGTGTGTGTGTGTGTGTGTGTGTGTGTGTGTGTGTGTGTGTGTGTGTGTGTGTGTGTGTGTGTGTGTGTGTGTGTGTGTGTGTGTGTGTGTGTGTGTATAGAGATTAATAGTTTTGAGGTCATTCACAGTCACTACACCTCCCATTGCCCTACTTTAGCAAGCCTGCTGATGTTATCTACCTTGAAATACACATTCTAGCCCTATAAGTCTGTGGTGCATGCCATAAATGCAAAACAATGTAGTAGCAGTAACTCCACAGCTATGGGTTTGAATCTCATCTATGGCAAGTGTTTGTGTGTGTACATATGTATGTGTGTACCTGAAAGATTTTGATCCCATTTACAGCCAGTACACATCTCAGAGCCTGACTTTAGCAGTCCTGCAGATATCATCCACCTTACAAGCACCTGTTGCATAGCTTAAACCATGTCAGGTCAGTGGTGCATGTGGTAAATGTGTAACATAATGTTCTGTAAAGGTTGTTAGATAGAGGTTGGAACCTCACCCCTGGCAAATGTAAATGTATGATTAGATTAAAATTATTTTTGGGATCGCTCACCCACTACACCACCCCATGCCAGTATTTGCAAGGGCTGGTGATGTTCCTCACCTTAGAAGTACCTTGGGACAACATCCATCCAATAAGCTCCATGGTGGATGTGATAAATGTGGTACGCTGGGTACACTGTAGTAGCAATACATAGCTAGGTAGGGGTTTGAATCTCAGAACTGGCAAGTGTGTGTGCGTCTATCATCAGTATGCTGTGTAGAGTTTGCTGGGATTGTGTAATGAAAGGATGCATTGTGGGGTGGGTTTTGCTAAATTATTATATTGAGGACCTTCTATATGTCACAATGTCCACCTTACAAGGACAACAGATGTCAAACAGCAGAGAGGCTGGTATAAACAATCCATAGCCCTACATGTGACATTATGTATCGGGCAACAATATAGGCAACCCTTGTATTACTCAGAGAACACTCTTCACCCTGTCTCATACAGAAACACACTTGGCTAGGCAACACCCACTATACTGGTAGTTCCCTGCATATTGCCCACAGATAGTAACCACGGTGTGATTGCAATGGACTACATGCCTGTTGAACACAACGCTGCCACTGGCATCAGAATGTACTGTGATGTGTAACATCTCCTGACTAACTGTGTGTTATCCAGCAAGTAAAAGGACATGGCACCCTGTTCCATCCCTACAATAGGCAAATAAATGCTTACAGTGGTCCTCTGCTATATTCCCCACTGGACGCCTGCAACAACTGCAGAGTCTGCAACTGTAACCCACAAAAAGAATACCATGCCTTACACGCATTCCCTGTATGGACAGATGCCACTAACTCCACTGAATACCTGTATCATGAGTCAATGTAGGTGCAGGCATGACCTCAGTTCCATAGCCAGGTCTCACCAAAAGAGGTCAGGAATGCCACATCAGAAGATAACAATCTGTCCACACACCATGCCCAGAGACCTCAAGTACACTTCCACATGTCACGAAACATGCATGTGGGACATGTGCACAACCCAGACACTGTCCATGTTATGGAATATAGCTCACATACATGGCAAGCATTGCACAGCACTGGCCACCCACAATAGTAACCCAGATGAGTGGATGGTGAATACAATACCCACCTGTGTGGGCCAATTCCGGGACTACACCCCTGAGCCACACTGGAGACCATTGTCATGTGGCCTGATGCCAAGGTATTCGTTTTGTCTAGCCTTGTACAGCCTTCAGGCACAGTAAACTACTACACACCTGTCAAGCAATGAACTCATGCATCTCAGTACTGGCAAATGTGAGTGTGTGTGTGTGTGTGTGTGTGTGTGTGTGTGTGTGTGTGTGTGTGTGTGTGTGTGTGTGCACATGTTTGTGTGTGACTATACCTCCCACTGCCTTACTGTAGCATGCCTGCTGATGTCAGTCACCTTGAAATAACCCTTTAGCCATATATCAGCCACATTAGCTCTGTGGGAACATGTAATAACTGCGTAATACTGTAGTGTAGCAAATTAGTTAGGTAGAAGTTGTAATCCTGACCCTGCCAAATGTGATAATGTGTGTGATTCCCTGAGAGAGTGTGGGTGTGTCTAACTTGACACCTGCTTTTGTGGACAGTCACATGTACTACACTTCCCTTATCCCTCCTTTATCACTGTTGCTGATATCACTCATCTTCAAAGATACCTTTGGACAGCTCTCCAAAATGTAAGCTCCATGACGCATGCAATAACTCCATAACAACTGGTAGTTCCCTGCATATTGCCCACAGATAGTAACCACGGTGTGATTGCAATGGACTACATGCCTGTTGAACACAACACTGCCACTGGCATCAGAATGTACTGTGATGTGTGATGCATCTCCTGACTAACTGTGTGTTATCCAGCAAGTAAAAGGACATGGCACCCTGTTCCATCCCTACAATAGGCAAATAAATGCTTACAGTGGTCCTCTGCTATATTCCCCACTGGACGCCTGCAACAACTGCAGAGTCTGCAACTGTAACCCACAAAGGGAATACCATGCCTTACACGCATGCCCTGTATGGACAGATGCCACTAACTCCACTGAATACCTGTATCATGCTGTCAATGTAGGTGCAGGCATGACCTCAGTTCCATAGCCAGGTCTCACGAAAAGAGGTCAGGAATGCCACATCAGAAGATAACAATCTGTCCACACAACATGCCCAGAGACCTCAAGTACACTTCCACATGTCACGAAACATGCATGTGGGACATATGCACAACCCAGACACTGTCCATGTTATGGAATATAGCTCACATACATGGCAAGCATTGCACAGCACTGGCCACCCACAATAGTAACCCAGATGAGTGGATAGTGAATACAATACCCACCTGTGTGGGCCAATCCAGGGACTACACCCCTGAGCCACACTGGAGACTACTGTCATGTGGCCTGATGCCAAGGTATTCCCTTTGTCTAGCCTTGTATAGCCTTCAGGCACAGTAATCTACTACACACCTGTCAAGCAATGAACTCATGCATCTCAGTACTGGCAAATGTGTGTGTGTGTGTGTGTGTGTGTGTGTGTGTGTGTGTGTGTGTGTGTGTGTGTGTGTGTGTGTTTGTGTGTGACTATACCTCCCACTGCCTTACTGTAGCATGCCTGCTGATGTCAGTCACCTTGAAATAACCCTTTGGCCATATATCAGCCACATAAGCTCTGTGGAACATGTAATAACTGCGTAATACTGTAGGGGAGCAAATTAGTTAGGTAGGAGTTCTAATCCTGACCCTGCCTAATGTGATAATGTGTGTGATTCCCTGAGAGAGTGTGGGTGTGTCTAACTTGACACCTGCTTTTGTGGACAGTCACATGTACTACACTTCCCTTATCCCTCCTTTATCACTGTTGCTGATGTCACTCATCTTCAAAGATAACTTTGGACAGCTCTCCAACATGTAAGCTCCATGACGCATGCAATAACTCCATAACAATGTAAGGCAATACATAGTCAGTTAGAGGTTTGAAACTCAGTACTGGTAAGTGTGTGTTTATGTGTGTGTAATCAGTATCCTGTTAGGGTGGTTGTGTAATGACAGGATCCGTTGCAGTGTGGGTTTTGCTACATCATTATATTGAGGAGCTACATGTCCCATTGTCGACATTACAAGGCCAACATTTTCCAAACATTGTAGAGATTGTTGTAGACAATCCTCAGCCATAAATGTGTACAGCCATGTACAATTACCATGTGACAGTATGAATTAGTACACAATAAAGGCAACCATCATAATGCCCAGATACCACTCTCCACCCATGGATCATACACAAACATGCTTGGCTCTTACTCTCCTACTCCCTTCCTTTCTTACTTTGTCACTGTCTCACTCTCTCTCTCTCACTCCCTCTCTGGTGGATGTGGAAAAGTACGTCTGCTTTGCTTAGGCAGCAGCTTGACTTTTTTTAGTGATGCTCATGATCAGCTGATGGCCTCTGCATGAATTGCAGTCCCCCACTTGCTAATTGCATGTGGAACAGCTTTGGTATCATTCCTATAGCCAGTTGCATGGAAACACACTCCTATAACTAAGCACTTCATGTGAGTGTTGGCCCTTTTCCTTCACTGTGACTAGGGCTTCATGTTGGTGTTTGACAAACAACATCACAGAGGGTAGTTGGATATACCTCTTACAACATACACTGTGGAGACAGGCCAACAAACAGGAGGGGGATGTTCCAGACATGGGGACAGAATGTAAGTATTGCTCTTCTACATTTGAAGTAATGTTGGTTTAACAAGGTTTGTGTGGATATGCCTGTTCTACATGATTTAATATTTGGCATGACAGTGTTATGTGGTTGAGGAAACTCTCACCTGTAGGGATATCTGCAGACTGGCCAGAGTTCGGAGTCTTACATGTGTTGTGTTACTCACACATTTCCTATCTTTAGAAATGCAGTAACATACTCTGATGATTGCAGTCAGTACATGGTGACATCCATGTGAGTTACTGACTTCATATCCCTCAGAAGACATATGTCACAACAGACCCTGTTACACCAGTAAATGTATGAGTTTATCACAGTAACATGTCAATATTGGCCCTGTGTTTGTGCCTCCAACCTCAAGTCTGTCAACCTTTGCACATATGTCATGCAGTAAGAGGTGCATATGTTCAGTACATCATTTGCAGACATCATACCTGATAACAAGCCGGTGAGATATCAGACTGATAGACATGTTATGTATAGTAGGTCTTATATTTCAGGACAAAACCTGGACATTCTGTTTTAGTGTGAACAGTAGTGAGGTCTGTGTAGTTATGGTGATTATTGACAGAGTGTGTATTGTGAATATGTGCCTTGGCCTGTGTATAGACTGTGGTAGATGTCATTGTTCTTGGTCCTGTTCTATCTGATGTTGCATGCTGGTCCAGTGTATGGTACCCTAGCGGCATACGTATTTGTAAGGCCAGACCAACACATGTCCCATACCACAGTCAGGCATCAGTATACACTGTATATTGGCCCAGTATATGTAGGATTAGTGTGTGAGTGGCACATATGAGGATGGTGTTGTTCATACAGTCCATATACTGTACTATTAATTAGGTTTACCATATGTGACTGTGGCTGTGTTCAGACTGGTTGTGGGTATGCACTTTCACACTGGTGTCTGTTACTCCATGCTGTTACATGCCTGCAGAGCCTGCTATATTTGCACATAAATGTGTATTCCCCCATAAGAAACGTAGGCCAGAGTTGTGGCAGTCTACCTGTAGTTTGCACAGTGCTTTATGACATGCCTAGCAGCTCAGCATATTTACCTAGTATGATGTTATGTCCAGATATTTGTCAGATGTACTGTTGCTGGGCACCATAACTGTTTAGTAATTCTGATAAAACAGTGGGATGCTGTACAGATGTATGTCACTAACTAGTGGTTAGTATGTGGGCCCCCCACATTATTTAGATAAATATTGTAATTTATGTTAGAAGTATCCACGTGTATGTTTAAAAATTATTATGTATGCGGGGGGCTTCACCCCATCACATCCCCCACACCCCCTATCTATTTATTCTAACCCCAGTGTCGCGCTACTGTTGAGAAAGGGCACAATGCTTTGAATTTCATGTGTCAATGTTATCAGTTTCGATCAAATGAGTTTTCAGTGTTTTCAGCTTTAGGTGTTTTGGTCTCTGTGAAAAGTTTGTCGATCATATGAGCTTTCGATCATATGAAGTAGACCCATATACATACATATGTAGATATATATATATATATATATATATATATATATACATACATACATATATATACATATACATACATACATATATATACATATACATACACATAAATATGGGTTCACTATGTAATCCCGAAATACTGAAATCCAGAATTTCAGTATTTTGAAATTACATAGCCGAAAATACAACTACAATACAAAATCCCAAAACCCCATAACCGCGAAATTTAAAATCCCATATGTACTCTACACATACAACACACACATACACATACACACAACTTCCCCCCACAATCAAATATATAATCCTACACTACAGATTAGCAGAGGGGTAAACCCCCCTGCACCGCCCACGTGGGGGGCTGCGGCCCCCATACTTCCCCTACTTAAATATTCTAACTCTGAGATCGCAAAGACACACAAAGGAAACACACACCTACACATTTTACAGTCCCGCACACACACATCACAGTCACAACACACACTTACACACACTAAAGCCCGTAACCAACACACTTACACATACATACTTACCTAAACTTCCACCCATCCATTCAAACACCACACCAGCAGAAGCAGTAATTCAGCATCTCCGAGCTTCGTGATTTTGAATTTCACACTTTTGCGGGTTTTGGAATATTGTGTTTTCGGCTATGTAATTTTGAAATAGGAAATTCGGGATTTCAGCATTTTGGGATTACATAGAGGGCCCATATATATATATATATATATATATATATATATATATATATACATACATATAGACATATATATATATATGTTTACACACACACACACACACACACACATATATATATATATATATATATATATATATATATATATATATATATATATATACATACATATATATACATATATTATATATATATATATATATATATATATATATATATATATATATATATATATATATATATACACATATATATATATATATATATATATATATATATATATATATATATATACAGATAGATCTATATTTGAATATATATAAAAGCAATATACAGATGTATATAAATACATTTATAAATATATTGAACAAAAAACGGTGCCAACCAGGTGTAACACAGCAATACGAATCCAAGTACAAATACACCTCACAGCCAAAGTCCTCCAAATACAGAACACAGTTTATTCACAAAATAATAAAATGGTTAAGCACTTTCATCAGTTGACTTTATCAGAACCGTTGATGAAGTCAACTGATGAAAGCGCTTAACCATTTTATTATTTTGTGAATAAACTGTGTTCTGTGTTTGGAGGACTTTGGCTGTGAGGTGTATTTGTACTTGGATATATAAATATATATCTGTATGTACATGTATACATATATCTTACATATTTATATATATATATATATATATATATATATATATATATATATATATATACATATCCTTGTTGTGTGTAAACATGAGTGTTGTATTTACCTTCCCAGACATATCCTACCATATTTATCTGATATATGTTTATATAGATATAACAACATACTTATTCAACAATATTTTCACTAACAAGTACTACACAACTGTAGAAGTCAAAGCAGTTGATAACTACTTTTCAAAATGTGTACTGACAGATATATTGGAAAAAAAACACCAAATTTTTCATAGTGGTGATGGCTTAGTGGTTAAGTGCTGTGACTATAGTGTACAGGTTCAAGAACTCCAAGGGCTGTTTATTTTGTTGCTAGGCAGAACATAGACTGTTGGATACAGACTGGTTAAGGCAGTTTTGAGCATCCTTAAGTGGGTTTGCCTGGGGTTATCCGACGGTAAGCAGTGCTAATGTACAGTTAAATAAAAAGCTGCTTACACCATGTAGTCTTCGCTTACCAGTGCACAAATCTGCTTAGCATTTACATTTAAGCAGTGCTTACACCTGCTAAGAATAGCTCAGCCCTGGTAACCAATGATCACATTCAAATCTGATAAAATAGTAGGGTAATGAGATCTTTAATAAGTGTATTTAATCCCATGTACATAACATTCTTCTATGTGCTGTCATTACAGTAGCAAGGGGTGTTAGTCTACTGTCTGGGACACCTGAGTATATATGACTTGTACAGCACTCTTTTCCATTTGAATGTGTTTCATACATGGGTAGTATCCCAGGTTATATACAGTTACACTGGCATGTAGTGTATCATTACGTTACTACTGTTAACAGTGCTTCCCAAGTAAGAGTAGATTGCAGATTGTAGTACTAGAACCAAACGCCCCTGCATGCAAAGATGGACTCTGAGTCCTGACTATCATGTTTTTGGTGTGTGAGCTGTGTGTCATTAAGTATTTGCTACTGGATATTGATCTGACATATGGATATTAACTGTAGACTACTGTGTGTGTATAGGACACGTCATTGAGGGCTGCTGTCATGTAGTATTGGCATACCTATCAGTTTCAGACATCTATCTGTCAAAACATTCATCCAAACACCAAAATGTACAGATGGATGTGCAGATGTCAGGTATCCATCTTGGCTGCTTACAGGTAATCTATGCTTGACTGACACTGACATGTCTGCCAAGCTGTGTTATGAATGCCACAGCTAGGAAACCCCACCCTATATGCACCACATGCCATGGATACCTCAACTACACTACCAAAGTCAACAGAACATGCTTGGGTACAGGTCTCCAAGACAGACACTGACCATGTTATGTAATATATGTTGCATACATGTCTATTGGAGCACCACACTGGCCCTCTGCAAGAGGAAACCAGATGACTGGATGTTGCATTTAACTCTCACCCTGAGGATCACTCACATGGCATCAGTTGATAGATGGCCTGCTGACAAATGCCAGGTGGCATGATACCACTGTAGCCACATCCCCTACTCTTCTCATCTCTCCATGGACAATATCCTGGTACACATCTAGGAACACCTGCATCTATGGACCCCAGTACTGACAAATGTGTCAGTGTGCATTACTGAGGATAACAGTGTCTGTGTGTTTGTAAACCTGTAGTTGATAATACCCTGAGGACCTTCTCACCCACTATACCCCCCAGTGCCATAGTTAGAAATGGCTGCTGCTGTAATGGACATTAGATGTACCTTGTTACACTCTTCACCCTATGGGCTACCTGGAGCTTGCAGTACCAGGACAACACTGTTATACAAATGGGTAGATAGGCATGGGTTACCCTCTGAGCCCTGGCAAGTGTGTGTATGTGTGCAAGTGTTTATATTTGTAGGATACAGCATTATGTGGCCACATTCTCCTAGTACAATCCACCTTGCCATACAGTATAAGGGATAGTGATGTTGCTGACCATAGGATAGCCATGACAAACCATCACCCTACTATCCCTGTGGCATGTGCAATATATGCATATGCCTGTAGTAGCACTATTGAGATAGACAAGGGGTTGTATTGCAGTCCTGGTCAATGTGTGATTGTGGGTATGTCAGAGTATTATCATAGATTTCAGTGAGTAAAATATCCAGTGTCGGCTGTGGGTGCTGGGTATACTGTCTTTACACCATGGTACCCCCAGTACATGTCCCAAGGTCCACTGTATGGGGACCACTGTCACCATCAACCATACAGGTAACTGATTATACTGTCCAGCCCAATGGTGCATGTGCTGTGTGCAAATATCTGTAACAGAATGGACTCCCTGACAAGGTAGTTAGCACTGATAAACCCAGATCTCTCAGATGTGTCTATGACTATGTGTTTATAAATGTATATATGACAGTATGTCACACTATGTATTGTTCATAAACAACCAGTACATCTCCCATTACCATACTGTACAAGGCTTGGTGATGTTCTTCACTTAACAAGTAACCTGGGACACACCTCATCCTAAAAGCTGTATGGTGTTTGCAATTAAGGCCACACACATTAGTAGCAATAAGTACCTAGGTAGGGGTTCTACTCTTAGTGTTGCTGAGTAAGAGTGTGGGTGTATGTGAAGGGATCTACTTCAGTTTGCAGAAAATACATGTTCCAGTAGGTCTTCTGTCCGAGAACTGATTGGCAAATGCTAAAATTTCAAAGGTATCATCCTGTGGAAATTCATTCCATCAAAACTAGTAGTAGATGTTTAAATGCCCTCTTCCCCACTGTATAGCTGTACAGCAATACTGGGGTTGGTATATATATATATATATATATATATATATATATATATATATATATATAGTTGGGTGTGGATCTTGTGGACACATCCACCATCATTGGGGTTATTGTTGTGTATATCCCCCCGCTTAGTCGGCTGAAATACTGTACAGTTTATGTTAACAGGTTAAGTAATTGTTAATCACACTATCTGTGGTTCTACACCACCCCACACCCTCCAAAGGGCAGGGCTGTGCCGCCCACACCAGCACACCTATGTTTACCAAGTCGAGGATTGCACTACATTGGGGAAGGGGACATATACCCTGCCAGTACATTGGCAATGACATTAAACTAGCTGACTGATTATTTACTGATGTGATGTTGTGCCTATTCTGTCTTGGTGGAATTACATAGACTAAAATGGATTCCCTGCAAAACTACATACATCCATATGTACAGTATTCTCTGTGTATTGCATCAACACCAAAGCCTCTGTGTGTGTGTGTTATACACAAACATGTGGTGTGTACCATCCAATGCACTTACCATTGTCCACTGTAGAAGGGCTGCTGACATCAGCCACCATGCATTCACCTGTATACACCCCTCAGACCTATCAGCCATGTAGCACATGCAGTAGCTGTTATACAGACCTGTGACTTGTGTTCAGCTGTACCCAGGATATGGCACAGTCAAGGTGTCACCACAGTGTCATACCCCTTGTGGGAAACAACAGCAGACCAACATCCTGCTGTCACATAGACACCTACACCACAAACAGAATACATTATGGAGACCACAATCAGTCAGTGTTAATAATAGCTACAATGCATCATGGCTGGACATCTACACATCCTGACATGTAAGCTCTAAACTTTAATGCTGAAAACGTGTTACACAGCATTACATTGGTACACCTTAGGTCATTCACCCCGTGCATCAGAAACATATTAGCCTGTCCTAGCATTGATGTTATGGATGACAGGAATGGGGCACAGGTATCATCATATGCACAGGGTGTGTTGTGAGTTTTCCAGAGACCTAGGCTGAGCTGTTTGGTTGACATCATGTGTGTGTGTGTTAGGGGGTTTCATTATTAATTGGGCTGTGCAGATGTGGTGTATGTAGGTATGGGGTTACCCTAGCTGTGTTGGTGATGTGTGTGTGCATGCATGCACACAGTTCTGCCATGTGGCTGCCCTATACAGGGGTTTGTTGGACAGCTGCAGACCGTACCTGGCAGGGTGTGCAGTTCACCATCTTTGACCATGGACACGAGAACAGTGCCTGCCAGGGATTCCATGAGCACTACCAGGTACAAGGCCAGATATGGTACTCTCCCCTGATGATGACAAATGTCTGCTGGATCTGGGTCCCTCTTGGGACTGGCCAGGACCACGTGCACGTGGCCTGCTATGTTATGGTGTGGACAGCACCCCCCCTGCAGTGCTGGTGCTGGTACTGCCACTATGGGAGTGGCTCTGACTTGTTGCATGTCCAAATCAACCTCCACCTGTTGGTGTTGCTAACGTATGTCCACGTGGCTGTCGCACTACTCCCACCATATTCTCAGGCACAGACATTGCATGGTCGAGGATTCCCACCATCTCACCCAACCATCTATCCAGAGCTTCTGCAAAATAATGGTGGGAACCTGCAAGATCATGGATGTTGTCAATAAAAATAGAGTGAATAACCCTCTGGAACTTCAAACCCTGGCTGGTATAACATTCCATACGTGCCTGTGCCTCCATGATGGCCTGAAACATGAGTCTGGTGACACCTGCTGTGGCACTTCTGCCAGGGGCATGATGACCAGCAGCCCTCCTATGAGCACCCCTGTACATCTGACTGTGTGGTACCTAGTCGGTCATCTGGCTATTTTTGCTGTGTCCAGACAAACTTGCCATAGTCACCACACTGTCCAGTCCCATGCCACCACCTGACAACTGTCCCTCATCTATGGTCACTGTTGATGGGATATGTATAAGTAATGTGATTGTGTGCAGGGATGGGGTGGATAATAGTGGGATGTCAACCGATGGTACACCTTCAGCCCTTGACAACCCTGCCTGTGCCTCACCATACCGATCATCATTGTCAGAGTCTGTATTGACACTAACATCAGTTTGCCTGTAGGAGGGACCCTGACCCACCTTGCCACCTGTGAGGGGAAAAACAAGAAACACACTTTAAGACCTGTACATCACTGCTTAACTGTACACACACACACACACACACACACACACACACACGCACACACACACACACACACACACACACACACACACACACACACACACACACACACACTTAGAGGTGAGGTTGCACAAAGATATTACACACAGATCTCTCATTACCCAACTGTCAATGTACATGACATATGGCACTTAACAGCATACACTGCAGTTACAGTCAATCCCTGTTACCAACATTATACATCTCTGTGATGCATGAGTTGTGTTAGTAGGTGATGCCCCATCCCCTGAAGCACACTGCACCCATGTACACAGTATTGCTGTGCACCTGCTCAGCACCCTAGCATGTACTGTGCACCATACCTCACAGGTGTACACACAATTGCTGAATCTGTATATGTGTGTCAGTTATATTTGCTCTGCTGCTCACAGTCCCTATGTGTTTGTCTGACACATACCTGGGATGATATAAGGATAGATGTCAGTAGTGAATGCCTGATGTCTGATTTGCAGATCTCATCATCAGTGGTGCATGTATGAGCAATAAAATACAATTACAATGACAACCTTCAAAGCTTACTGTGGCTATGAGGAGTGTACATACCCTTATTGACATGCCACCCTCTTCCCTGATATGCCATGGGGCCACAATACTGCATATATTAACATTACACAAACCTGATATGTGACATATGACTTGTGCAATCAAATGCAGTATCAAACAAATGTGTTAGTTGTGCAGATGCTGATTAAGATACATACAATATGTGGGTGCATAAGTGTGCACACTCTTAACATGATGGTTTGTTGCATCAACTGTTAAGTGAACTACAGCAGTCACTATTCCTGGAAGGGGTATACTTGCATGGCCCAACTGCACTTGCCAGTATTTGGTCACGCTGCCCTACAAATGTCTCCCAACTCTGCCAAATTGCAAGGTCAGCTCATGTACACAGCCCTTGGAGGTCAAACAGTGCCTTCACTATTGCTGTGGATGCAGGGTTACATCTGTCACAATTCATGATCTTGACTGTATGCAGATACAGTCATTCTTAGAGAGCTTTGGATATCTGCTTCAGTTCATTGTTGTGTTTCAGGATGACATCCCTCCCCATCTTCAGCTTTTGGGCAAATGCTTGACAACTATGGGCCACACATGAGTTTCATTTTGCAGTGCCCCAAATTCAGAACACCATGTGCACCAGCCTAGTCCCTGCTAATGAACGGCAAACATACAGGTGTACACTGGCACCAGCAAGGTACATATGGGGATGGTGGGCCTGAGGTGAAGTGAGTTGTTGTTTGTGTAGCACATGTATCTTTATTAATACTGTCTTTAGGTTTCAAAATTAGTCTTGGTACAACATTACACATTGCAACACATGCCTTTGGGGGACTTTTGATGTTATGCATATGCTCCCTGTAGAGAGCCCTGGATGGTGTTTCCTGTGGAACAACTTTCCCATCTAATTACCCTAACCCATAGGCCACACTTATGTGGAGTCCAGGCAATTGTCGACACAGGTACTGCACAGCTAGTACTTGCTAGACATTCCTGCAACTCCCTCAGTGTTGCAGCATG
Source organism: Protopterus annectens (assembly GCF_019279795.1). Classification (NCBI taxonomy): domain Eukaryota; kingdom Metazoa; phylum Chordata; order Ceratodontiformes; family Protopteridae; genus Protopterus; species Protopterus annectens. The sequence goes on along the minus strand of NC_056735.1, from coordinate 844,639,201 downwards.
TTTCTAGCCAGCCTCCATAACCAGTTTGCAACGTGTCATCATCTGTCTTGGATGGCCATCTGTTTATTTTCGACATCAATGTGTTCCATACTTCCTCGTCACATACATGACTGCACTGTTTGCCATGGTATATGCAGTGGTGAGGTAAAGCTGCATCTCCCATACCTGAGTCCCACCTGTTGGATATGGGATCCATTCCACGGTATGTAAGATGTGTGCAAGCCACAACTGTCTCTGTTGCAAATGACTGGGCAAATGTCATGGACATACTGCTTGGACAGCAGACCATTTCTTGGTGTGACATTGATGACCTGTACTTGATGGAAGGTGCATACTCATGAAGACTGAATGCTGTTAGTACCTCAAAAGCTGCTTCCACAATATGTTATTTGGAGTGTGTGCACACACATATGCTTCCAGTGTTGGTTAAGTTATGTATTCCCCATATTTGCTGTCCTAACATAGGATTCCATATTACACATTCATTGCTCATGTTAGGATCACATTACAGGTTGTAAGGCTTGTGGAATGTGGCATTGTAATATGCCGTTGTGTAGATATGTAAAAGTTGCCATTGTAATAAGTGGTATATACACTTTTGTAGCCACTGTATAAGGGTAATGTTTCAGACATGTTCCTACTGTAGGCCATTTGTCTCACCATTATGTTTATCTCTGTGCATGCATATTGCAATGACAGGTTGTTAGTTATATTGCAGGACTCTTACATACCCTTCAGATATGCCACCATGGTGACCACTGTCATGCAGTGCAGTTAACAGCAACAATAAGTGAACATGTACAGCATACATTATGGGTAGGTGTGTTAAATGTGTGCATGGCAAATACCATGGCCATAACATGTCCGGTGTATTGGCAAACCTCAACAAAGAACACCATACTCACCAGCTACAGGCTGCTGTCCCAGAGGTATACCAGAGGGACCTACATAGTTGTGTGAAAGATGTGATGTCAGTAGCCACACCTGTGGCATTGGTACAGAGTGGGAGCAGCATTTCAGTACATCAACAGTACAAACCCACAATACTGTAGATTATGCACATCTGTTCATTACTACACTGCAGCAATAGACTATATATATTTTATCTCACATATGCATGATGAAACTTTACAGATGCAGATGGATTAGCAACAGTGGTCTACTGATGTGCCCTGTGGCCTTACCTGCATGCACCTTGTCCATTGTGTGGGTAGCACCCACCTCCACAATGCTATCAGCTGTTTTTTGGTTTGCTGGAGGGCAGGTGCCCTGAAGCTGGCGAGGAGCTCCTCAGCATGTGTCAGGGAGGCTGAATGGCATGACCCCCACCTGTGGCTAGCTGGTTCCTCATAACTGCAGTAGCACACTGACAGGCATGGCAGATAAGGTCAGTGCAGTGATGTCGGACCTGCTCATAACTGCGATTATGTAGGCTGACATTGTTTACCCTGTGGATGAGCTCATTCAACAGGGAAATCCTCTAGTGCAGATCATGGACTTTATAGCCAAAGAGGGTTTGGTGGTACTGCACCATGTAGTTGATGATAACATCATTTTCCTGGGGGGAATACACTGGAAGGCACTTTCTAGACATGGTACCTGAAAGACATAAAGAGGAAAAAAGGTCTGAGGCCCTCATACTGCAAGGATATAATAGTTGTTAATTGACATCTCTGTCTTCCCCCTCACCATATCTGCAACAATAATCTGAACACACAACTCAATGGGTATGTTTACAGCAAACCTACTGTTGGGACATATATTGCATTGTACAACAAATATTGAAATGTGTTTCTAGTCATGTTCCATGTTGAAACACTATCATTGGTGGCCTGTTGCTAACAATGTCACCTTGCATGCCATTGTAAGGGCCACTATGGTTCCATATATGCATGTGTTCTGTTTGCTATGCGACTGCTCCAAATCTGGTGTTTTGTGTTAATGGGGATATCTATGCATGCTGTTAGCAGTAATCTTGGATTGTGTGGACTATTACTACCCACATATGTTCTAAAGCTGCAAAACAATAGCATGTTTGAGAAGGCTGTTCCCAGCAGAACCACCTCTCCCGCCTCATCTGGCCATGTTACCAGGCCACAGCATGTCTGGGACCCACCCCGGGACATCTGCTGATCCTGCACTACCTTCAGGTGGAACCACCTCAGGGGATGGTGCTCACCCCCCCCCCCCGGTGAGCACACACACAGACAGCATCCTGTCACCTGATGTCAGGGACAGGGTCTGGTGCACAGGGAGCTCCACAGAGAATTGAGGGATCTGCTATACCACCTTGAGGCACTCAATACACAATTACAGGGTCTACATGCTCCTCCTGCTCAGCCCCCAGCTCAGCCACCATCAGGGCCGTGAAGGTGCAGTGGTGACTGCCCATGGATGGGGACCTTGGTCACACTGTTTCCATTTGGGGGCTCATGGGCTTCCACTTTCCAAACAGCCCTCCCCATCCAAGGTGTTTACCCACCACATGTGTCATATATAACCCCTGTATGCTGTCTTGTCTGTTATCCAACCCAACCTACCTCCCCAAATATACCTACTATCCTTCCCCAACATCCCACTCTCACCTTCACAAAGGGCAATATGTTCCCAACATGGATTTCACACCAGACATAACTGTCCATTTTGCACCCACTTACAACTATATATATATATATATATATATATATATATATATATATATATGTATGTGTGTGTGTGTGTGTGTGAGTGTGTGTGTGTGTGTGTGTGTGTGTGTGTGTGTGTGTGTGTGTGTGTGTGTGTGTGTGTGCGCCTGTATATCTGCAGACATGTATATATATATATATATATATATATATATATATATATATATATATATATATATATATATATATATATATATATATATATATATATACACTGATACGCTGATTCATCAACCCTATTTGAGCGAACGCTGAAAATCCCGAACACCCGGAACAGCGATTTTTTTCTCAGGGAAAAAAATCGCTGGGCCGGTTTCGGGAGTTTGCCATTTCCTTCACTGTGGTGTGATCTCGGAATTGGTATATTTAAGTAGGGGGTTGTGTGGGACACTGCCCCCCCCCACATTAAATACTGTTTTAAGTTTTATTTGAATTTTTTTTTTTTGGTGAAACAGCGATTTTTTCCCTGGGAAAAAAAATGCTGTTTTGATCGTTCGGGATTTTCAGGTGAACTAGGGTCGATCAATAAGCATTCGCTTTTTTTAGTGTTCGCTAATTTAATATAGACCCTATATATATATACATATATAAATGTATATGTATGTGTGTCTATATATATATATATATATATATATATATATATATATATATATATATATATATATATATATATATATATATATATGTATATATATATATATATATATATGTGTGTGTGCGTTTGTGTGTGTGTGTGTGGAGTGCATTCAGACATCAGGTCCACACTCTCTAAATCTCCTTCCTCCACAGCTGCACTGTTCTGCCTTGCTACAATACAGAAGAGGGTCACATGTGGACACAGCCTAACATTAGGGGGTATATATAGGGACAGACTGTTGGTAAGCCTATTACAAACCTATGACATTTGTGCATGATATATTTCATGTTAACATGACTGTCCTGAAGGTGGTGGGGTCTGAAACTCATGTGTCTATCATGACTTCATTACTTCCACCTTCAGCTATTTGCCACACTAATATACATGACTTGAGGTACAAAACACACACTATGATGACCTACATCTTTTCATTCCTTGCTGAACTGCACAGTTGACAGGTATGACCCACTGCCCACAGGGCTAGATGCTATGTCCATAGCAGTGGTTCAGCAGGACATCATTACAGCAACAAGTCTTGATGGCACATATAAATCTTTCCACATCATCTATCCCATTATTACAGACCAAATACTGCATTCAATTACATGCATACATGTTTCACATACCTGTTTTAGTATTGTCCTCTCTTCCATGTACACATGTATGTGTCCCTTGTTTTATTTCATTTTATTTTGGTTTGGTTTGTAGTATTTTTTTTTTCTCTCTCTATCTCTCTGTCTCTCCACTACAGGGATTGGGCTGGTTTGAACATGTTGCACCATGGATTTTGTAGGTGATGCTCATGATCAGGTGATGGCCTCTGCACCAATCAGTGTTCACCACTTGCTAATTGCATGCAACCAGCTGTGCAACCCACTACTATAAATTGCATGCAGCCAGCTGTGTAGTACTTCCAGTTACCAATGTCATGGCAACCCACTACTATAAATTACTACATCACGTGGGCATTGTCCATTTACCTTTCCTGTATGGAAGACATCCTTCCTGTGTGTGGGCAGCAGTGTTACAGACAGCAGGTAGCAATACCTCTTACAACAGGACTTGCAGACACAGGACAACTACATATTTGTATAAGGTTCCAGACCTACGGACAGTGTGAGTATTGCTGTTATATGCATTGAATACCGCTAGTTTTACAGGGTTTGTGTGTATATGCTAGTTTTGCATGGAATGCAGTCTGTCTGCATAGCTCTTAACTGTGGGCCTATCCACATGATGTCAAGAGGATTGGCTGTTATGTTTTGTCTTTTCACCACACAGGTCTTGTCTCTGACATAGTGGCAGTCTCTCTGTTGAGTGCTATCAGTACATGGCAACATCCATTTGTGTTTATGACTTCATATTCCTGAGTAAAGGTGTGTTGCAAGCAAAACTGTAACACCAGCAACTTTCACAGTGTATAACAGCAATATTGCAAATATGGCCCTGTGTTCCAGCCACAGTCCTCCATCTAAATACCAGGCTTTGTCCAGATTTCATGCAGTAAGAGGCTGTTAAGTAGTGGCCTATCATTATTTAGTGCTGGTATTCCTGCTATCATTCCAGTGATGTTGTGGACTCCCACACAAATTGTGGGATAGGGTCTATATTTCTATGAGGGCTACAGCTGGACAAAACGTGTTTGACCTTGTCTAGTCCAGAGGTCAGTGTATGTAAAATACTGTTATATGCCCTTGTAAGACATTTTATGAGGGAGGGGTATGAATTGTTTTTAGCCTAGGGGTGTTACAACATGTGAGGGGATATCATTAGTAAGAAACATTAAGGTATAAGGCCATACATTTTCATACATTTCACCATGGGAACAGTGGTGGGCTAGAGCTTACTGTCTTACAGACAGTTCTGTTTGTCAGTGTGATAGTGACATTTTAAGTTAAGCATTGTTATGCAACAGATACATTTTCATTGTGACAACTTAATTCTTTTCACCCTAGGGGTTGAGTACAGAGTGTAATTGGAGGCTGCTGAACTACATCTGTAATTAATAAGTGTTGATTGGTTCTTATCTTCAAGGCAAGTGTTTTTTTACTGTTGAACTACCTGAAGGCCTTAGCCTGGACAGCAACATATGATATGTTTTCAGATAATTGTATCAAATGTTTTGTTTGAGAATTGCATTATTCAGTTATGTATTTCAAACACCTAACTGCTATAAGAAATGGCATATACAATTGAAATAGTACACAAATAAACATTTCTATGTATGCAAGCTTGTGTGTGGTGTCATGTCCTTTGCTTTGTCTGTGGGTATATGTTTAATGCAATAATTGTCTTTTGTATGAAAAAATCAAACACTGGCCTATTTAAAAGGTGGCAACTGTAGGAATACTGGCTGTTCAATATGCTGCGCACCCTTTAAATCTACTCTTCTTATACATATCTATAAGTAGTAATATATTTATATGTGTATGTATGTGTATATACATATATATATGTGTGTGTGTGTGTGTGTGTGTGTGTGTGTGTGTGTGTGTGTGTGTGTGTGTGTGTGTGTGTGTGTGTGTGTGTGTGCATATATGTATCATTGGAATGTTTACTGCTTCCACATTGTACATTCCCTATGGTAGACAGACTGTTCTGCATGATATGTCAGTGATATTATCCTAACATCATACAGTTGAGATGGCTTACTGTTAACTTGTTGTGGCTATGTTGTGCATGGTCCTGGGTTTAAGACTTGCAAGTGTTGGTTATTGTGTTGCAAGGTAGATCTGTTCAGCTGTGGAGGAGGGGATGATGTCAATAATTACAACAGGTACTTATTTTGGGCCCCTTCACCCCCATTAACAGTCCCTTTGGTTAGATGATTTGCAGTGAGATAGAGTGTGGATCCAATGTGCAAATGCAATACACACATATATATATATATATATATATATATATATATATATATATATATATATATATATACACATACAACATACATACATACATCTACATATATAAATACATTTCCCCTACTGTTGAATGACTGTGCTGCATGATATGTTTGAAAAAACATCAAAGTTATTTACATCTCAAATTGCTTAGTGGTAAATCACTTTGGCTGTAGTGTGCAGAGTCCTGGGTTTGAGACTTGTAAGGGCTGATTATTTTGTTGCTGGCAGAACAGGAGCTGTTGGAGACAGAGTGATTAAGGCACTTTAAAGCAGTTGTAAGTGGGTTTGCGCAGAGCTAAGTGACACTTACGTCAGTTCAGCTTCGCTTACCCCCGCTTATAGCAGCTTATGGCCGCTTAAACCCGCGCTAATTTCAAATAAAGAAAAGAAAAATGGGAGATAGGAAAGAGGTGAAATTGGGGCAAGCAGGGGGACAAACAAGAGGAGAAACAGGTAGGGATGTGCAGGATGGGTGTAGGAAAGGACCATAGCTCTGCATTTCTTTGCAGCAACTGCTTTCAAAGTGGGCAATTTAGAATTTGGAGCCTCACACCCTACAGGGCATCATACAATATGGATGATTGGTAGGGTTAGATTGTGTGATGGGTGCATGTCTCTGGGCAAAATGCAGAGCTATGTATGGGACGTGATTTTTTTGTGGGACAGATGCGCTTTTTTTTTAAGGTGAGAGTGGGATGTTAAGTAAGCATTATAGGTAAGTGTGGTGAGGGAGGTTTGGTAGGAGAGATTGCATTTGCAGAGAGACAAGACAGCAGACAGGGGCATTATATGACACATGGGGGTAAACACCTTGATGGGGAGGGTGGTTGGGAATCCGAGGCTCATGAGCCCTCCAGATGGTAGTAGTGGCAGTGATGTCCCCACTGATGGCAGTCACCACTACTCCTTCACAACCCCGAAGGTGGTTGTGCTGGGGGCTGGGCTGGAGGGGCTGCTTGCCCTTCTAGCTGCACCTGCCTGCCCTCCACCTGGTGCAGGCAGTCATCCAGCACTGTCTGGAGGACACTACGCACCATGCCACAGACCTTGTCCCAACAGACAGCATCCTCACAGCGCCCACTTACATGGGGGCAAGCCCCTTCCCCTGCAGTGGTTCCAGCTGAGGGTGGAGCAGGACCAACAGATGAGGAAGGTCTGGGTTGGGTCCCAGATGTGCTGGGACCCAGTGCCTCGGCCAGGTGAGGTGGGAGAGGTGGATCCACTGGGATCTGCCTTCCCATATGTGCTATGATGTGGAAATTAACAATGAATATTGGTTAGTCATGCATCATACATTGCAACATTAGTCATAATAGCATGCATGGATATTCCCATTTACCCAAAACAGTGCAATTATAGCAGTGCCATAGCAAACAGAACCCATGCGTATATGGAATGGCATTCAGGGTTGAAACAGCATGGCAGTTAGTGGTATGTCAGGCAGGCAATAATATGTTTATTCAACAGGAAAAATTAGTATGCACACAGTTTAAACAGTGATAAACCAAATGGAACAACGGTCCCAACAGTAGAGGTTTGTTTAGGAACATACCCATGTTGGTTTAAATGTGTTGGTTGGATAAGTTGAGTGGTGGGGGAAGGGAACAGATTCAATTGACAATTGCTATCAAGTATATTTGTCCGTATACTACTATTCACTACTCTGACCACACTTACACTCTACCTGGGCCATGGGGCTGCTACAGCACACCAACAGCTGTAGATATCAACAGAGCAATTGCACCCTTATTTTAATTATACACATTAGACCTGTTTCTATACCAATTTCTTTACTTGTTGGCCCTGTGCAGATGATCTGTGTGCACATTACAGTGCTGTCTCTACACATATTTCAGATTCACATATTAGCTGCAGGCCCTAGAGTGTGTGTTTTGCCTTTCACATACATCTACTTTGACATTCTCTATGTGCAGGTTTCCTGGCAACTGGGGAAACTATATGTGACACCGTGACACTTGTGGGGCTTGTCTGGGCCAGACTGCAGAGTGTGGATGTCTTGCTTGCATCTCTTTGTAGGACTGGGGCTGATCAACACAGCAATTGTACACCTTTCATAGTTATACACATCATACTAGTATTTCTATTCAGATTTCTTTACCTGTGTACCCTGTATGGAAAATGCATGTGTTGCAGTACATTACTTTTTTCTATTCAGATTGCAGTTTATAACTGTAGAACCAGACTGAGATGTTAGTGGCGGTCCCTGGATTCAAACCATGGTGTGTGTGCAAAACTGAACTATAGGCATAGCCCTTATCAGACTGAGATACTGGGGAGGTGTTGTGTGTTGTTTGTGACATTTCTATCTAGTACATATTTTTTTGTGCACAGTACTTTTATTATGACGTGTTATTTGTTTCCCATTTTCAGTACAAATTATGCATGCACAACAGACATTGGTGTCACTGTTTGTGAAACATGTGCACATTAGCTGGATTGCACATTTGACTATTTTACAACTACATACTGAAATTTAGATTCCTGAATACAAAGTGTAGGTTTTAAGTCTGCACCTGTTAGCCTTATACATTTTCCAGCACATTCACAGCTACATGTAGCTGAAATTGAAATGTTAACACAGGACAATGCTGACAGACAAACAAGTGAAACACATTCTGATGGAAATATGTACTGTTGCTTTTTTTCAGTTATTTGACATGCCCATTCTAAAGTATGCAGACAAGCAGTGCTAAATCACTTCACCTCAGTTAATGCAGTCTGCAGGATATTCACACTTCTATTTTTCAGGTACAAGTGAGATGACTCACACCAGTGTTTGGGATCACCTTTATTAGTTTTGACATACATATCTGTGTACAACTCAGAAATCCACAATTACTATTCCTGCATGATCTTCACAGGGGAATGCTTTTCATTTCTGTTACAGTAGCCCTGACATGGCACTTTCTTGGCAGGCTCACTCGGACACACTCATACATATTCTAATATTCCTCTCATGCATATTGTACCTTGTTTGCTATTGACATTTGTATTACACAGCAGCTGGAAATACTCCAGTGTAACTCTGGCAGCCTGACACAGGCATTTATTCCTGACTTTTACAGCACAATTATATAGGTTCAAAGGTTCATAGGTTCATACTAGGCTATCTGCCCTAGGACATTTATAAGCCTAGCCAGAGTGTGTTTGGCTTTCACCACCCATTTTAAATTAATTTTGCTATGCCCTTTTTCGAGGTTAGTATACTGTGCCTCTGTCTAACAGTGACACAGAAGTGATACCCAGGGTAAGCCTACGATCTCCCATCCACTCATCAAGATTCCTCTTGAAGAGAATCAATGAGGGACTCTGCCTAACCTGGACTGGGATTTTATTCCAGAGTGAAGGGAGTCTCTGGGTTATGAATCTGTCCCTCCAGCATGTCCTATTTATTTCAGTGCTGAGGTTCAAGTCTCTCGAGCGCGTAGCTCGATGGGATTTGGATTTTCTGAGGTGCAGCATGTTCATTAATTCCGGGTTGGACATGGCTTTATACTTCAGGCACAGATCGCCTCTGAGCAGGCGGTATGCCACTGAGTAGAGCTGGAGTTTCTTTAACCGGGCAGCATATGGCATCTGTTTGAGCCCTTTGATCCTCTTGGTGAGGTACCTTTGGGGACTTTCCAGTTGCTGCAGGTGTCTGGTAAGGTACATCCCAAAAGGGGCACTGTACTCAATTATGGGCCTGATGAGGGATGAGTAGAGAGGCACGATGACCTCCCCTGATCTAGATGTGAATCCCTTCATGATTAGGTGGGCTATATAAAATGTTTTTCTAACCACTTTGGCCACGTGGTTGTCAAATGAGAGATTGCTATCAACTTGGGTCCCCAGGTCCCTAATTACTTCTTCTGTACTTAATGGATTACCACCTATGTGGTAATTTGTGGGCACTTTGTTTTTGCCAAAGGGATGACTATACACTTTTGGCGTTTAGCTTGAGGCCATGGCTCTGGCACCAGTTGTCTGTTTCTATGAGGCCTTTTGGAGGATGCTTGTGTCGGCTGGAGAGTCGATTATGGCGCCCAGTTTGCAGTCATCTGCGAACTTGGTCAGCCACAGTCCTTCCGTGTTGGCCTGTACCTCCGAGAAATATATATCGAACAAGAGAGGTCCCAGGACTGAGCCTTGTGGGATGCCACTTGTAACTGGTTTGGAGTCTGACATGGCTCCAGCAATTCTAACCATGTGGGTTCTGTCCTTGAGCCAGTTTGCAACCCATCTATTGATATAGGGGTTTATAATTAAGCTGGTGAGCTTATCTATAATGCCCGAGTGGGGTATTGTATCGAAGGCTTTTGCGAGGTCCAGGTAGGCTGTGTGGACCACCTTCCCCTCGTCAATGGCCTTGGTGACTGTTTCAAAGAAATCAACCAGGTTTAAGAGGCAGGATCTGCCCTTAACAAAGCCAAACTGGGTAGGATCCAGTGTCTGTAGGTCTCCAATATCTTTATTTATGAGGTCCATGATGATCCTTTCCATAGCTTTGCAGACCAAGCTAGTCAGGCTTATGGGGCGATAGTTTCCAGGATCCGTTGAGGCACCACCTTTGTTTAGATGGACCACTGTTGCTGTACGCCACTCTTTGGGTACATATCCTGTATTAAGGCTGAGATTGAACAGTAGTTTTATGTTTGGGTTTAGCTCTTCTTGGAGTTCATGTAGGACGCAGCCTGGGACACCGTCTGGTCCCATTGATGCTGTGTTTTTGCTTTGGAGAGGGCAGCTCTTACCTGAGCATCTGAGATGTCAGGGGGGCAGCACTCTGCTGGGATAGATATTTGCCCTTTTGGTGGGAGGGGAGAAGTTTGCTGAACCTGTCAGCTAGGATGTTGGCAATGTCTGTGGGTTCGGTGTATTTTTTTGTCATTTTGGACTAATTCTGAGCATATCTGGGAATTCCCACCCAAGTTCCTAACATAACTAAAGAAAGCCTTGTGATTATCCTTAGTGTCCTGTGCAATTTTTCTCTCGAAGCTGGCCTTAGACGATTTTATGCGTGCCCGTAGTTTTTTTGCTAATACTGATCAGAGATGCCTTCTCTTTTTGGGATTTTGCTCTATCATGTAGTAGCTTCCTCCTTCTATTGTACAGTTTGTTTATGGCTGGGGTCCACCAGACAGGATGTCTGCCTTTGGAGGATTGGGTCTTGGTTTTATTTGGGATTGCATGATCCAAGCATTCCTGAAGGTGTTCATAGAATGCGTTTATAAAGGATTCTGCGGTCTGGGCTGTATTTTCCACAGGCCCTGGGGCTTTGAAGGATTCCACCTCGGTTTTGAGGAGTGTGAAATTTGCTTTAGAGAAGTTTTTCACTGTGGTTTTCAGGGCAGGTGGTGGAGGCGGGATGTGAATATCCAGTGAGATTAGTTTATGGTGTGATCTTACCAGTGAGGGATACACTTCTGGTCTGGAGCACAGAGTCCCCATGTTGGTGATGATCAGGTCCAGTATGTTTTCCCCTCTTGTGGGAGTGGTAACAAGTTGTTCCGTAGCATTTGAGTTTATAAATTCTAGGAACCTTAGGGCTTGGGTGTTGGAGCTAGAGTAATGCTCCCAGTCTATGTTTGGGTAGTTGAAGTCGCCCAATATAATGGTGTTTGGAGAGACCTTCATATTTTCCAGTGTTCTCAGGAAGGCTGAGTGGGGTTCCTGGGTTTGGGAGGGTGGTCTATAGCAGGCTATAAACTGGAAGGCAGTTTTACCCACTGTTAGTTGCACATGGATAGTCTCTGATGCTTCGTGCTGTGCCACCAACCTGGAGGTGTGGGTATCTCTGACGAATATTGATACTCCCCCTCCTTTTGTGGTTCGGTCCAAGTTTTGGGGCCAAAAAGCATGGTATGAGGTATAACCTGGTAGTGCTGGGGTGCTCTCGGGAGCCTTGAACCGGGTTTCTGTTACTGCACAGATATCGATGTCCTCCATGCTAAGGAGAGTTTCGAGTGCGTGCATCTTGAGGTTTAGACTTCTGGCATTGAGTAGCATTACTCTTAGTGTCTTATCCCTTGTGATACCTATGGAGGTGGGTTTATCTTTTGAGCCTTGCCTAAAAAAGGCATTATGGGGGTAGCAAGAGCCTTTGCCAATATCCGAAAGCCCAGGGGTGACAGGTGCAAGCCGTCCCTAGCGAAGCATCTTGGCTTGTCGAGCATGTCATCCCAGGCTGACAGGCATTGGAACCCCTTTGAATGACACCAATACTTAAGCCAATTGTTGAAATTGATCATCTTGTCTTCATATTGTGGCATCATTCTTGGTGAGGGTAAGATGCTACTCAAGGTCAGGGTCTTACCGGCCTGGGCTACATGCTCAGAGAGCTCCTCTATGTCTCTTTTCATGTAGTCCAGGGAGGTACGTCTCAGGTCATTAACACCAGCATGGACAATGACTGAGTCATATTTGTACTTGCCTTGGAGTGACCTGACTGTTTGTGTTATGTGGCGGATCCTAGCGCCCGACAGGCAGCTCACTGTGATCTTCTCCTTGTTCAGCCTGGTGAGCGGGATGTCAGTGTGCCTGACAATAGAGTCACCTATTACAAGTGTATCAGGTGTGTTGTTTAGCCTTAAGGGCTGTGACTGTTCAGCACACTGGCTTTGTGAGCTATGTGTTGCACGTGTTTTGTTTTGGGGTAGCGGTTGCTTGGGTGTCTGCTTTGGAGGTCTCTGCTGCTTAGGCAGATTTTTATTTAGAGCCTCCCAGTATGTTTTTGTGTGTTTATGTGTTTAGTTTGCTGTCGTGGTAGGTCTATGTGAGACTGGAATTGTAGTGAGTGCAGTTTCCTTCTCCTCCTGACTGGTTTTGCCAGTACTGAGTTGAGAGATCTTAGCCTCCAGTATGGCTATATGGTTGCATCTCTTACATGTGTTGGAATTTGTTGGGAGGAGGAGAGGGTTGTCTGTGTACATGAGGCAGTTGTAATATTGCTTCAAGATTCCCAGATTCACCAGCTGGACCAGAGAGGAGATTGACAACTGACCTTTGGACATGCTAGAATAGTATTGGGAATTCCTTTATAATTGAAACAAAAAGGGCCAATGGGGAATAAGGTACTCAAGGGGAGTTTGTGAGGATGTAGTGCTTTTAATATTTTAGTGCTGACTTATATAATTGCTTTAGTGAGCAAGTGCCAGGTAACTTAAATGCAATGTGTTACAGGTAACTTAAATGCAAAAATGACAAACAGTAACTTTCGTTCAAGTGAAACAAGGAAATAAGTACAGTAAGCAATGCAGATATCACTAGGGATCCACAGAAGCGCTGAAAAGTCGCGTTTTAGGTGGAATTAGCGTTTCAGGGAAATAACAAGCAAACAAACAACAAGCATACAAATAAAGCTAGATTCAGCAGGCCTGGATCTAGTCTATACTACAGCAAACATGGTGTACCAATTTCAGTAAGAAACAGTTCAAATATGCAGGCACTATAAGCCTTTAACCAGAAATTCCCAGCTCAGAATGGCAGAGTCCAGTCTCTCCTCCCACAAGAGTGCAGACAATGAACCTTCTTAATGTAAAATAACTGGCCTGAAGCCCAAGTGCTTAAACCAGAACTAATACACTTTTAGAATAACAGACACTGAGCCCTCAATCAGCAGTTCACAACTTAGAAGGATGTAAGCTACCTGTCCTGCCACCACAGTGCAGGCCACAAACCTTCCTAATGTAAAACAACTGGTCTAAAGCCCAAGTGTTTAATCCAAAAGACTTAGAATGATAGCTACACTTTAATCAAGTTACTACCAAGCATATATACAGGCAGTACTACCATTGCTGTAATTTTGATTTCTTACTGCTAATATTAGGGGGTATTCTGTACTCACCATACTGCCGATGCAGCTGGGCCTGTCGCTGGGCATGAGCCTCAACATTCTGGGACCTCTCCACAGCAGCTGTATGGGGAGACATCACACATTAATCACATCTGCACAGTCACAAGCTGAACATTTTTCATACTTAGAGATACATAAGACTGCATACTTATAGACAGGTGGGACATCCTGTGCTCAGGCTTCTTGGATCCACTGAAACAAGAGTGCACCCCTCCTCCTCTTCAGGTCATTATGGTGGTGATGTACCTGCTCACCAGTCCGGGGTATGCCAGTGGCACTGGCGAGATCACATGCAAGCTGGTTCCAGGCATCTGCTTTGTACTGCGAGCCCTGATACTGGCCCTGCAGCAGCTTGCCATCATGTTTTTTTACTAGGAGCCCAACCATGACCCTGGACTCCCGGATGCCCCAAAGTTGCACTCGGAAGCGAACATCTTCACCAACACCAGACATTTTGTTCCTGCTGTGAGCAATCCCAATGGGTATGGCTGTATTCCCACTTGTGTGGTTTAAATAGAGCAGTTTTCCTGCACTTTTTCTTGATTGGCCAGTTTTAATATGCTGAACTATGCTTAGCTCCTTGCAAATCCACATAGCAATGATCACACGAGGTAAGCACAGCTGAAAGCCAGTAAGTAATGCTTACACTAGTAAAGCATTGCTTAAATCTATTTTTTTATTAAATTTATCACGTACTTTTTACATATTCCCACCCCTACTGTGCTATACATGAGCCATATGATTGACATCTATCATTCAATTTCCTTAAAAGTTTTTAAAGAAATTGGCAGAGAGGGGATTCGAACCGATCATGTTCTACATGCTAAACCATGGTAGTACCACTATGCTATAGCTGCTTAATGACATTTTGTATCACATTAGCACTTGTCTATCATTTTCAGGATTTCAGCCAGACTAAGCATAGCAGCTCGCCGAGCAAACAAGCTGCACATCGCTTAAATCTTGGATTTATTTGATAAAAAAATAAATTTTTTGTATTTTTATTGCTTTCCTCTTGCCCTACTGCTTCCATGCATGTAGGGCAAGAGTGCATACATTCGGGAGTGTTCACTTGAAGGCTGCTGCCTTTTAGGTGTTTGTGTTTTGTTTTGTTTTTTTTCAATGTCAGCGGACACTAAAATGTTAGCTACTTACATTTCAGTGTCTGCAGACATTGGTTTAGTATATAATATTAGAGCCAGGCTCTAATATTATGTACAATGACACTTGTCTGTGTCACAAAGTGCCGTACGGCACTTTCTGAGTGAAGGGGGCGTGTTACATGTGCAGGCACTGCTGACACACACACCCTGCAGTTGTTCCTGGTTCGTTTCCATTTAGATTAAATGTCAACGCTCCTTCATGCATATGCAAGGTGCGCTGCTATTCTAAACGGACACAAACCACTCCATGCAAGCATAGTCTTATTCTTGCATGGAGTTTCGTGAATCCTGGGGAATGTTTAAGCACACAAAGGAAATAACTTCAAGCACGTTATCACAATATTGATGCTTTGTACAATTCTCATGCTGCAGCCACTTTTACTTTCCTCAATATGAATTTTATCTATCTTGCTGCATTGACATCAAAAGCTGTATAGCAAATATTGTGCTGTTTTTAACAAGTGTGATGTTTTTTGAACATTTTTGCACTGGTAACTCTTTATGTCACTGATAAGTTCTGTTCATTAATGCATTCGAAATATTGTTGGTTAATCTGCAGCTGACTTTCTCCATCTGCTTTGTAAAAATGATCTATTCAAATATTTATTTTAAATCTGTACTTTGCTGACTTTGATATACTAAACTGTTGTGCTTGTGGACCTGCGTCATGATTAAAAAGGGTTTGGTGATGACTCCACCTAACATTTTGTGAAGCCCTACCACTGGACCCATAATCAAGGATCCTCAATCCTCATCATTGGCAACAGCGAGGGACGTACACTGGGAGGATGACAGGTACACACACAATATTTCCAGATGCAGCTCTCTGCATCAAGTGTAATTTCCCTTAAGAGCACACGGAGACCACAGTCAGTCCTGGGCTGGCTTCTCCCTCTTTCTCCAGATCCCCGTTAAGACACCCCACTGGCACAGCTATTGAGTTAAGATCTCAGCTGAGTGGCCAAGCCAAGACCTCCAGCACCCTCTCTGTCCAACCAGTGCTTTGTGTCCCTGCCTAAGTAGCTGACACATACATTCTTTGAGGTTTGATTTACACACACACACACACACACACACACACACACACACACACACACACACACACACACACACACACACACACACGCACACACACGGACACACACACACACACACACACACACACACACACACACACACACACACACACACACACACACACACACGGGAAGGGCTGGCAGAGGTTTACTAGCTGTGCCCTCTTTTGCCCATACAATAAGGTAGTTATCACTGCCACCAGCCAGCTCCTTATCAGCTACTTTAAGGCCCTTAACAAAGGGTGTCCAATCTTACTGTCTAATGTTACTATCAATACAAATGGTAGTTTGACCAAGAGCAAGGCTATTAGTAGTGGCCCACACAGCATCACCAAATAAATATGCAAGTACTTTAGAACTTATATATCTCTAGACAGATTATCCACAATGAAAGGTTTAAATATATTTAATAATAAATAAAAGAACAAGGCAATACTAAATATATACTTACAGTGACATCAGAGTTCAAAATCACAGGAAATATTTAAAACAACATTGCAGACAGTCTCAAATAAATAAAGAAAAATATCTAAGCTAAGCTTTGCTATATTTCTGACTATATCTAAGAGGATTACAATAACCTAAGAACAAACTTACTATCAAGCAAAGCAGATGTGGTGAATGGATCTTCTCTAGTTGTTGTCAGGTCAAAGACAGAATACAGAATACTCAGTCTTTCTCAGAGAGTTCTCAAATTAATATCTCAAATATTACTGCTGTGCTAGCTTGCAGAATGACATCTGACTTCTAGTCAACAGGCCAAAAACAACCATTGATGGCAGCTGGTAGCATTTAGCATCTACCTGTAAAAATACATAGACGTCAGATCTGTGGCATGGACTGGAAGTCATAAAACAATAAGACACTTCCAAGACAATACAGAAAGCTTCTCAGCACAGACATTGTGTCTCCTTGCTGCCATGAAGTAATTTAATTTCAGCTATTTTTCTGAAATTTACTAGGCTGAGGTTATCCTCCTGTATCCCAGTTTCCACTGTTAAAATATATACATTTACACAGTTACAATAATGCATGTACATTGCTGTTCATTTCAGGTAGGTCATACTCTGGATTCATTTTTAACACAAGTATTTTGCAAACCCTTTTCATCACACATGTCTGTACAAACACGTTTTGACAGACACATAACATATAGTTCTAATACAGTTGTAACACAAGCATCTTACACAAATCATTTCGATATTCACCAATGACATATAATTATTTACAAAATTCCAGATAACTGTGCTGGCAGTATCTCCTTTCATGGCACTTCTTCCCCCCTTGAAAATTCAGGCTAGTTTTTCATGTGACCCTTGAGAAACATTGTTTGAGAGAGATAAGCCTATCTGGGAATACCTTACCCCATTCCCTGTCTTCAGAACCTATCTGTATTGGCATTGCTGACCCAACTATGGTGTTGCACTGTTATATAATATGCTTGCAACCCTAGGCTTCCCCTTAGTTACTTGGCATTTTGCTGGCTGCCTTGATGTAGCCATGTTAAGGGATTGTGGTCTGTAACTATAGTGAATTTCCTTCCATACAGATAAGGCTGAAGTTTCTGCACTGTGCATACTATAGCTAGACATTTCTTTTGTTCAGCTGCATAGCATTCCTCTCAGAGTTGGAGCCTATGGCTAAGATATACCACCAGGTGCTCTTCTCCATCTGAGGAAACTGGCTGAGTACAGCCCCCACCCGATGGTTTGAAGCATCCACCTGCACAACAAATTCTTTGCTGTAATCTGGACTGGCTAACACAAGGGGTCCTTTCAAAGCTCTGTTAAGCTTCTGGAATGTCTGCTCACATGCTGGAGTCCACATCACCTTATCTGGCCTGTTTTTCCTTGTCAGGTCTGTGAGGGGAGTAGCTACGGTACTGTAATTGGAGACAAACTTTCTGTAGTACCCTGCTGTCTCTAAGAATTCCCTCACCTGCTTTTTAGTAACAGGGGCAGGCCATGCTGAATGGCTTCTACTTTGGCAGGTTCTGGTCTGATCTTACCACTCCCCACTCTATGTCCCAGGTAGGAGACTTCTGCCATACCCACCTGACACTTACTGGGCTTAATGGTCAATTCTGCCCTCTGTAGTCTGCCCAGTACTTCCATGACATGCTGAAGGTGCTGTTGTCAGTAATGGTTGTAGATGGCAATATCATCCAGGTAAGCAAGGTCAAAATCTCCTGCTCCTGCTAGGATATGATCTACCAGCCTCTGACAAGTCACTAGGACATTTTTCATTCCAAAGTGCATCTTCTTGAACTCATACAAGCTGGAAGGAGTAACAAAGCCTGACCTCTCTCTAGCATTGGGAGTCAAGGGCACCTGCAAGTAGCCCATGGTAAGATTAGTAATGGTAAGATACTTAGCCCCACCAAGCTGCTCTAGGGCTTCATCTGTCCTAGGCATGGGGTAAGCATCTGACTCTGTGTGACTAATTTCCTGTAGTCGACACAGAACCTGGTGCTGCCATATTTCTTTAGTACCAGCACCACTGGGGAGCACAGGGACTGCTGGACTTCTGGATTACCCCTAGTTCCAACACTTCCTTTATCTACTCCATTAGAGTCTGTTTGACTCCCTCAGGCACCCTATAACAAGCCTGCTTTAAAAGGCCTTTGGGGCCCTGTATCCACATTGTGCTGCACCAGGTGGGTGCACCCTGGTTTCCTAGTGAACATGTCCCCAAACACTTGTAACACAGCTCAGATTTCACAAACCTGGGTAGGGGATAGCTGCTGGGACATTGCTACTGCTTCCACTGAGGTATCATTCTGAGCATCACTGAGGAGATCAGTTACCAGATCCCCCTTAGACTCCTCCTGCCATCCACTGCAAATACTAAGCACAAGAGCCTCTCTATCATGGTAAGGTTTCATCATTTTAACATGGTACAGTTTGTGCCCCTGCCTCCTGCCTAGCAGTCTACCATGTGTTAACATCACTGACCTTCCTTATCACTTTGAAGGATCCCTACCAACTGCCTGCATCTTGTTGTGTCTGACAGGAATGAAAATCATAACCTGTTGCCCCTTTTTCTAGTGTTGGACATCTGCCAGTTTCTCCTGGGCCAAGCCCTTGAGTTCCCTGAGTCTTGCCCTAAGATTTAGGACATATGTCACAACAGACTCCTTGTGGGATTCACACTCACCTTCCCACTCATCAGGAATCAAATCTAGAGGTCTCCTCACCCTATGTCCGTACAGCATCTCAAAGGGTGAAAACCTTGTGGATTCCTGGGGCACCTCTCTGTAAGCAAACAACTGATGGGGTAAATATTTGTCCCACTTCCTCTTAAACTGGTCTACAAATGCCCGTAGCATGGTCTTTAGTGTAGAGTTTCACCTCTCCACCAGACCGCTAGTCTGAGGCTGGTATGGGGTGGTCTTTAGGTAATTCATCCCACAGTGCTTCCACAGACAAACCAACAGGTCTGACATGAAATTGCCATCTCTGTCAGTCAGCATTTCTTTTGGGAAACCTACCCTGCTGAAAATCTGTAACAAAGCATTTGCCATCTTTTCAGTCTCAGTGAAGGACAGGCCCACCACCTCATGGTATCTGGTAGCATAATCTACTACCACTAGGATATATTTCTTCTCTGTGGAACATGCGGTACTCAGAGGCCCCATAATATCCATAGCTACCCTTTGAAATGGCTCCTCAATCACAGGCAAAGGCATCAAAGGAGCTTTCACTTTGTCTCCTGCCTTCTCTACCTTTTGGAACTGCTCACAGGTCCTGCAGTACCCGGTTACATCTCTGGAAATCCCAGGCTAACAAAAGTTCTGCATAATACATCTCTTTGTATGCTATATGCCCATATGACCTGTAATGGGACTGTCATGGGCTATGGCTAAAAGTGCCAGATGTTAGGCTCTGGGCACTACCAACTGTTGTAGTCTCTCACCTTCTAGCCCTTCTTTAGGAGTCCACTGTCTACACACTAACCCTTTGTCCCAGTACACAAATTCCCCCTTTCCTTGAGAATCAGGTGCCTCACTAGCGACCTCCCTCAGTAGGGTCTGAGAGCTGAGCCTGTCTCAACACTCTCTTTGTAACCCTTCCCACCTCCCCTTCCACAGGAAGTCTGGTATCCTCTGACACCCTGACACTGGTGCCTCACTGTCAGCCTGGGTACCACTACTCACTTCTGCCCTTGCAGTCACTCTGTCCAAGGGAACATCAGTACCTACAAGCAGCTGTGGCTCACCTTCAGTCTCACTGCTACAAGATAGCTCCCTCCCTTAAGTAGCCACCTCACTAGTCCTGGATTCAAGTGTGCAGTCTGCCTGCATCCCCCCCCTCCAGGCTACCAGACCTACATGCTTGTCTCCATGCCTGACTATGTGTAACTGTATGCACACAAGGTACTGCATCATCAAAATCATTCCGTATCAAGACATCTGCAGGGATATCCTCAAATACACCTACTTGCTTGCTTTCTTTTCCACCCTCTCAGTCAAGGTGAACCCTAGCCAAAGGTATTTGGAATGGGGTCCCTACTAAAGCTCTGACTGAAGTAGACTGCCAATGGAAGTAGTAACCCTCTTTAACAATTTCAGGCTTTGCAATGGTTAGGTCAGAGGCTGTGTCTCTCTAAGCAGTGGTCTGTTTTCCATCTACTAAGATAAGATATGACCTCTTGTGGTAGTTTGGTACCATTGTTGTCTCCAGAAAACTTACTGCTGGCATTCTATCATTCCCATTTACTGGCTCTCTCATCTTTTGTTCCCCACCTTGTCTTCATGGACATCTATATGCTACATGACCCCACTGGTTACATTTAAAACATTTCACCCTTGATCCTGGCTGTGTACGTGTTACTGGTGGACTCTGTTGTGGAGGTTTACGCTGCCCACCATGGGTTCCCTTAGACCCATGAGCTGCACTATGCCCTGGTTGCTATGTATAGTTCTTATTTTTCCCCCAACTCATCTGGGGTCCTGCATTTCCTATCTGCCAGCCATATTCTCATGTCCTCAGGCAAAGTGCTAATGGCTTGTTTCCTCACCAAAAGGTCTACCAGCCCTTCAAAAGTGGTGACCTGATACCCACTCACCCACCTATATAAATAAGTGTTTAGTTCAGCAATATATTCAGACACCCTTTCATCTGCCATGCGTCTATGCTCACAAAGCTTTTTTCTATAAGCTTCAGGTGTTAACTTAAAAAATTCAATTTAACAATTTTTAACAGTATTACAATTTAAGCAATCAGTATCAGACAATTAAGAATAACATTAACAGCTTTGCCATGGAGTAAAGGGGTCAGGAACCATACCCAGAGCCCTTGGTCAACATTATACTGTTTGCATACTGTTTCGAACATATGAATACAACTATCAATATTATAACCCTCTATAAATCGTGGAAGAAATTTACTGATCTTTATTGCTTCTGAGGTTTGGTTATTCCCTTCCTCATTACCTCCATGACCCTGGCGAAGAGTCATCATTTCCTTTTCATGTTGCCTCTGCCTCTCATTTTCTTTGGCTTCCAGACATCTCAGCCTCTCTGCTGATTCTAGTTCTAAATGTTTGGCCTCCAGTTCAAGTCTCTTTAACTCCAGATGGATTTTTAAGTCCTCTGAGGTAAGGTTGAACTGTCTCTTTTCTGAGAGTTGTATATCCCTAAGGCCAGTCTGGTTATACTCCTGGTTGCTGGTCTGTGATGCAGCTGTGACTAGGGATGCAATAATTTCTGCTATAGTCAAGTTGGCATGCACCAGTCCTTAGTCTTGGCACATCTCAGCCAACTGGGTCCTTTTCAGCTTGCCATACTCCTCTGCTGACATCCGTGCCTAGTCTCCCTGACTAACTAAGCTAACAAAAAAATACATAAAACTATTGTGATATGAAACTCTGAACATTCACTGTGTGGCTGCTTGAGAGTACAAACACCTTCTTTATTGACCACTGTTTACAGGCTATAGGAGTTTAATAGCCACACCACTGAATCCCAGTAAGTGATGTGATGATCCTACCACAGCCAACCAGTAAATGCAATGCCCCAACACTGTACCAGTAATCAAGGAGCCTCAACCCTCACCACTGGTAACAATGGGGGATGTACATTGGGGGATGACAGGTACACACACGGTATTTCCAGATGTATCTCTCTGCATCAAGTGCAAGTTCCCTTAAGGGCACACAGAGACCACAGTCAGTCTGGGGCTGGTTTCTCCCTCTTTCTCCAGATCCCCAGTAAGACTCTCCACTGGCACAGTTACAGAGTTGAGATCTCAGCTGAGTGGCCAAGCCAAAACCTCCATCACCCTCTCTGTCCAGCCAGTGCTTTGTGTCCCTGTCCAAGTAGCTGACACACTTTGAGGTTTGATTTATACATACACACACACACACACACACACACACACACACACACACACACACACACACATGGGAAGGGCTGGCACAGGTTTACTAGCTATGCCCCCTTTTGCCCAGACTATAAGGTAGTTATCACTGCCACCAGCTAGCTCCTTATCAGCTACTTTAAGGCCCTTAATAAAGGTTGTCCAATTCTACTGTGTAATGTTACTATCAATACAAATGGTAGCTTCTCCAAGAGCAAGGCTATTAGTAGTGGCCCACACAGTGTCACCAAATAAGTATGGAAGTGCTCTCAGAACTCAAATATCTCTAGACAGATCAGCCACAATGAAAGGTTTAAATATATTTAATAATAAATAATAAAAGAACAAGACAATACTAAATATATATTTACAGTGATATCAGAGTTCAAAATCACAGGAAATATTTAAAACAACATTGCAGGGCCGTCTCAAATAAATAAAGAAAAATATCTGAGCTAAGCTTTGCTTTATTTCTGACTATATCTAAGAGAATTACAATAATGTAAGAACTTACTGCAGATGTGGTGAATGGATCTTCTCTAGTTGTTGTCAGGTCAAAGACTGAATAGTCTTTCTCAGAAAGTTCTCAAATTAATATCTCAAATATTACTGCTGGATTAGCTTGCAGAATTACATCATTTTTGTCATCTGACTTCTAGTCCACAGGCTCAAAACAACTATTGCTGGCAGCTGGTAGCATTTAGCTTCTACCTGTAAAAATACATAGACCTTAGAACTGTGGCAGAGACTGGAAGTCATAAAACAATAAAAGACTTCCAAGACAATACAGAAATCTTCTCAGCACAGGCATTGTGTCTTCTTGCTGCCATAAAGTAATGTAATTTCAGCTATTTTTCTGAAATTTACTAGGATGAGGTTAACCTCCTATATCCCAGTTTCCCATGTTAAAATATATACATTTATGCAGTTGCAATAGTGCATGTACATTTCTGTTCTTTTCCAGTAGGGCACACTGTGGACCCATTTTTAACACACGCATTTTGCGAACCCTTTTCAGCACACATATCTGTACAAACAAGTTTGATATACACATAACATATAGTTCTAATACAATTGTAACATAAGCATCTTACACAAATAATTTCTATATTCACCAATGACATATAATTATTTACAAAATTCCAGATAGCTGTGCTGGCAGTATCTCCTTTTGTGACACATGTTATTAAATATCAATAAATAAACAAACAGACTAACTAAATGAATAAACACGCTATCTACAGAGTCCAATGCCTTTGCTACCGCAACCTAAAATTGTAAAATTAGGTCAAAGGAGAAAACGAGCTCTTGTGAAATATGTTGAATAGGTTAGAAGGTATATGGTGTGTATGGCATAGCTAACTGTGGTTACGCAGGGCAGGAAAGGACATTAGAGTTGAGGATAGTGATTTCTCTTTCACGCACATTCCTTTTGCTATTTTTGAATTAATTTTATTATGGAGGATTGCATTTCTTCTCTCATGTATGCTAATAAACAATCATATTTTTGTGAACAGTGCATAGTATTTCTCAAAGGGAACACGTGAAAACATAGTTCTGATATAGTTCAAAAACAGAGAAAAAAAGTCTAGAATCAAAAGAGCTAATTATATGCTGTTTGGACACTATAACAATCTGAAATCTCTTTTTGGATCTGTTTATTGTGAATCATTGTGAACTGACAGAAAAAAAATGTACCAAAAGTAATTAATCAAATGATGACTTCAGTATACATCTTGGAATCAATATATATAGTCAATGAATCCTAATGTTAGTAAAAAGATGTACTGTGAAAAAAAGAGGCTGATTGAGAATCTACTCCCTTAATATAGAATGTTCATGTAGCCACATGAGGCTTACAGTAACTATGATGTAGTTAGATTTTAACAGACCTGCAACTGACAATGTAAGACCCTCTTATGCAGATGAGAAGTAAGATGAATGCTTGCAGCATATGGCAGTAGGGCCCAGCCTTTCATATTAATAATTAGGGAACTGTTGGTTATTACCCATTATAGTGTGTATCGTTTTATCATATGTTTATATTTGTGATAAACCAGTCCTAGTTACAGAGCAAAGTACAGCACTCTTATCTTGTTGTGGTGTCCTTTTTTTCTATGATAGGACAATGTTTTTTTTGTTTGAGATAAGTCCCTTCAAAGAATGCATGGAGTACTGTTTGTTAATTTAAGTATTCTTTCTAGATGAATAACTTTCCAGAGCAGTTAACATTGTATTGTGACCCACAATTTCTATGTATGGCTTTGAAAAGCAGTACAGATTAGGTCAAGAACTATACCAGAGGAGAAGGCCATTATTACAACTTTCTATGCAAAATCAGGAATTTTAGGAAAACTCATGTCTGCTTAGTAATGTCTTGCAAATGTGGATGGCAGTGTCCTGTTGCTATTGCATATATACCTCTGAGATGCTGAGATTATTATCTGTGGCCCACGACATGACTATGCCACATGCGGTGAATGCTGTGGCTATGTAATCTGGGCTCATTTAAAATAGTTTATGGGCATCTAAGATGTATTTTTGTCTAATCAGTGTGGTGATGATTGACGTGGAAACTACTTTTCTCATTAAACAATCCTGTGGCATTATGACGACTTTGATGTTCTTCATATTGATCACTGCTGTAGTAGTCTAAGCTATATGGGTTATATTCTGCATAGGATATAACAGCCAACCAGATTACAATGCTTAAAGACACCTTCCATGTGCCCTAACATCATTTGGGAGGGTCTGACAGTGCAGCCAGACAAATCTTCTCATATCACCAGTGGCGAAAGCCTTGAAAAAGTGTCAACTGAATCATACACACACTGCAAACAATGAGTAGTGACCTGTACAATAGAAGAAACTAAATTATTTAAAGCAGATTTTCCTTAGAAGAAGAAACTGCAGGTAAAACATTCCTCATTCTTTCAAAATTAGTCAGAACAAAGCTTAAAATATGAGCCTGGCTACTTAAAATTCTGAAAATCCAAGTTGCAGAAGCATACACTTTTTCCCATATTTATAAATAATCTTCTCATCCTTATCAGAAAGAGTAGGGCTGGAATTAACTAAATGTTTAGCAGCAGTAGGATTAACTAAGCTATATAACTGATGGGTCAAGTTTGGAAAGAGTATATAAAAACTTGAACGACTGAGGAACTTTATACATCCTATCTGCCGTTTTAGGGGTGGATGGCTGGCTATCAATAAAATTGCAGGCAGTAACACACAAACACACACACACACACACACACACACACACACACACACACACACACACACACACACACACACACACACACACACGCACACACACGCACACACACACACACACACACACACACACACACACACACATAAACATCCTCTAAAACTGACAAAAATGGAGAAATACATGAAGGTTCTTTAAAGTCCTCCTGTAACAGCTCATAGCGTTTTCTAAGGGACTGAGAAACCTATGTTCTCCCAGTGAAAACACTGGGCCATTATTGGAAACAGTCTCAGATAAAGATAAACCTCCAAACTGTGAATCAGAAACTGAAATCTTTGCTCAGTCTAAATCAGAAATATGAGAAGAAAATCCTATATCCTATCCAGATTCAGAATCTTGAATCACTTTAGGAAAATAATTATCCCTCTTTCTTTTACCCAAAAATGTCTTACAGAAACTATTTTATAAGAAGGATCAATAGTCTGTTTTAAACCCTGAGCCAGAACCAGTAAATGATTCCTGTCTGAGGAAATTTGAGGAAGAATAGATACATGTTTAGTTTTCTGTTTCTTTCTGACAGGAAAAGAAGTGCTTCTTCAGAAGTATATGAGGTGGTACTGTGAAGTATTATAGGTTCATAGTTAGATACTAGGCTATCTGCCCAAAGGCATTTATAAGCGTAGCCAGAATGTGTTGGCTTTCGCCGCCCCTTTAGATTAGTTCCCTGTGCCTCTGTCCAGCAGAGCCACTGAAATGATCCCCGGAATAAACTTTCTGTTTCCCATCCACTCGTCAAGGTTTCTCTTGAAGATTGTTAGTGAGGAGCTCTGCCTAATGTAGATTGGAATTTTGTTCCAGGGCATGGAGTCTCTGGGACAGGAATCTATCCCTCCAGCACGTTCTATTTATTCTTGTGGTGAGGTTTAGATCCCTAGAGTGTGTGGCTCGAGGGGATATGGTTTTCTTTAGGTGGAGCATGTCCATAAATTCTGGGTTGGACATGGCCTTGTATGTCAGGCAGAGATCACCTCTGAGTAGGCGGTATGCAACCAAGTACAGCTGGAGTTTTTTCAGTCGAGTTGCATAGGGCAACTGTTTGAGGCCAGTGATCCTCTTGGTGAGGTACTTCTGTGGTCTTTCCAGCTGTTGCAGGTGTCTTGTAAGGTACATCCCAAATGGGGTGTTGTACTCTATGATGGGTCTGATGAGTGATGTGTAGAGGGGCACAATGACCTCTTTTGATCTGGATGCAAACCCTTTTGTGATTAGGTGGGCCACATAGAAGGATTTTCTAACCACTTTGGCAATGTGATTTTCAAAGGAGAGATTACTATTTACTTGGGTCCTCAGATACCTTATTACATCTTTTGTATTTAGGGGGCTACCTCCTATGTGGTAGTTTGTGGGTACTTTGTTTTTTCCAAAGGGGATGGCTATGCACTTTTTGGCATTTAGCTTGAGGTCATGGTTTTGACACCAGGCATCTGTCTCAGTGAGACCCTTTTGGAGGATGTCTGTGTCAGCCAGAGAGTCAATTATAGCCCCTAGTTTGCAGTCGTCTGTGAACTTGGTCAGCCATAGTCCTCCTGTGCTTACCTGTACCTCTAAGAAGTATATGCTGAACAGGAGGGGTCCTAGGACTGAGCCCTGGGGAACACCACTTGTAACCAGTTTAGAGTCAAACCTAGCTCCCGCAACTCTTATGGGGGTTCTGTCCATGAGCCAGTTGGCAACCCATCTCATGACGTAGGGGTTTATGTTCAGGCTGGTGAGCTTGTCTATAATACCAGAATGGAGAATGGTGTTGAAGGCCTTTGTGAGGTCTAGGTAGGCTGTGTGGATCACATTTCCCTCACCTATAACCTTGGTTACTGTCTCAAAGAAGTGCACCAGGTTTAGGAGGCATGATCTGCCCTTAACAAAGCTGAACTGGGTAGGGTCCAGTGTTTGCAGGTTCCCAATGTCTCTGTTAATGAGATCCATGATGATGCGCTCCATAGCCTTGCAGACCAAGCTAGTCAGGCTTATAGGGCGATAGTTCCCAGGGTTTGTTGTGGCTCCAACCTTTGTGGAGTGGAATAATCATTGCAGTGTGCCACTCTATGGGGATGTAGCCTGTGGAAAGGCTGAGCTTGAACAGAGTGTTTAACTGAGGGGTTATTTCATCTTTGAGCTGATGTAGGACACATCCTGTTTTTTTGCTGGTGCTGGTTTCATAGGTCTATGTGAGACTGGTGGTGTGATGCAAGTAATTCCCTTCTCCTCTTGACTGTCTGGTCCAGTCTTGGGTTGAGAGAGCTGAGCCTCCAGTTTGGCTGTATAATTCCATCTCTCGCATGTATTAGTGTTTGGTGGTAGGAGGAGAGGGTTGTCTGTGTACATGAGGCAGTTGTAACATTGCCTCAAAATGCCCAGATTCACCAGCTGGACCGAAGAGTACACCTGAAACTGCCCTTTGGATATGCCTGGATAGGTATAGTGAGCTGTTTTACTGATTGGCTGGTAAGGTCAAATAGAGAGACTTGTCCTTCTCTACAGTATAGGTGGGTCTAGTGCTAAGGTTTATTAGTGCTTGCTATGAGTGTTGAGCAAGTGCCGGGCTGAGAAGTGAATGGTTTGAGTGCTTAAGTTGAAAGTTTGTCTAGTTCCAAGGAAAAAATTGAAGAGTAGACTTTGTGGAGCTGGTAATAGTTATACCCTAGCTAACTGGTGCTGCCTGGTGCGCAAAACCACGCTAATGTGGGTTTTATAGCAGGGAAATGAAAGAGATAGAAATTAGTCCCAAATGGCCAATAAACTACTAATTTCTGGGCTGAAACCACTCCTCCAGGGACAGATAGGCTGCTCAAAGCTTCCCTCTCTTACAGGTGAACAGAGAAACTTCCTTCTATCCAAGTAAGGTATGGGAAAACAGAAAAACTTGTAACACAGCCCTGAATTCAACACTAACCTGAAAACTGGACTATACTAGCTTAGAAAGGCGGGAAAACAAGTAAAAAATTTTTTTTAGTGGAACAGCACTAAAATAATGCAAGTGCGCTATGATGTACATAAATTTAGTTGTAATATTTTAAATTTGGTTTGATTATCATTGTATTTGGATGTTTTAATTTGTATGGGGTTTTATTTTTATTGGTGCTTAGGTGTGGAGGATACATATATAGGAGGCCAAACATGTCTGGGCTGGTAGTTGTGCTGGGAGTCTAGCTTTGCAGCAATGCCATCTGTTGAGGGGATTCACTTCTCACTAAAGACAAAGCAACACTATGTTCAGATTGGTGACAGCTATTTAATATAGACAGGTTCAGGTATCAGTTTTCTAAACCAAAGTATATAGATTTTTGTACAATAAAGCAGAGAGTACAGACTACGTGCTGATTTTGTAAACACTAAATACATACTGTATAATGTGTGCTCTGTGATGAGTGGGATATCATTAAATGTGAAATCATCAGTCCAGTGCTTTTCCATATTAAGTCTATGGGATTTGCTTTCATGATACAAGATGCTGGGGCATTTATGTTGTAAAAGACAAACAATGTATAACCTGAAATGGAGTGTTGGTATTTTGGTATTGCTGCATTTTTAGCAAGCTACTGTTGTGATGTAATGAAAGTTGTTTGCTAAAGTCCCACTAGACGTAACTAAAGGAAAATTTGCTGAACAAATAATTTTTGCTGAATTCTGTGATTTCGGAAAGTTGACTGGGGGGACCCCAGCTGGTGTGCTATACAGGATGAATATAACCATGTGTGCTCCACTACCTCAATGTAACATATTCATCTATGTAGAGATATTTTTTAATTGAAGTGCTTAGTAAGAATGATTCAAGCTCATACCAAAAATTATATGGACTTAGCTTTTATGTAGAAAATGGTGGATAAGCTTTATAGAAGAAAACTGACATCTCATTTCATTGTCTTCAGAGTAATAACTTTTTATATCTTTTTCCCAATGCTGCCTGCCAGTCATCAAGGCTTCTTTGACCTGACCAGGCTACTCATTCCCCATACATTGAGCTAATCACAGGAGGCCACCTTGCACAGAGCTATCACGGTTTTCTAACTGAATCCTAACTTTTAATTCAAAGGAAGCTGTCAGATTTAGTCCACAGTACTGGCCTCCTTTATATGTAAACTATTATTCATGCCCCACGCTGACTACAATGTACTGTATAGCATGCGCATCCCAGTCATGGTGCAGTCACTGATAGCCTACTTGCTGTTCACCCAATGTCCACTGGATATCAGCATGCCAGTGGGCCTACATGCCTCAATCTCACTCCAGGATAGATGAGCCAGTGTCAGCCATTCACTCTCATCCTAACTCATTCATTCCTCTAGTGCTCTGACTGCATCAGTGAAGTTCATACAACTAGTTCCATTAATTTTTATGCTGTTTCTGCCAAAAATTCTCAGATGGGATGTTCTTGTATAAAGGAACACAGCAGAATCACATCTTCAAATACTCAAACAAATGCCTTTGAAGGAAGATACCTAAAGCAATTTTACAGAGTTTGGGCACATAGTAGTCATGAATGCTATGATTCAAGAGCAAGGTGGTTGGCTATATGATGATTCTGTTGCAATCTTCAGCTGGGAGGGTATTAGCAGAGACTGGGGATGTACTGTATTTCTTAAGTAGTGGCATGATGAAAGCTGGCAGAACTGAGTGGGTGCTTCACTGAAAAACAGTGTATTAGGAAAAGAGATTATACTGACATGCCTTACCAGGATTGAGTAAATGGACAGTACTATACAACAAGTGTTAGGTATTATAGTGATATTCAGCTTTTTGTGATAAGAAGAAATTATTTTTACAGTTTGATATCATAAATTTAACTTTTTTAAGTTCCTTGTACCAGATAATATGCTTCTATATCTTCTGTAAAAGGACTTCTTCTTTTTTGTCTCTAATCACCCTCATTTATGTTTGTCTCAGAGTTTGGAATTGATTCTGCAAGGGTCTCTCAGTGCAGTGACAGTTTTAACACCTCTGCAGTGCTGTGGGGGGAGGGGCCTGTCAATTTCTGTTGAACTACAAAAGAAAACCCTGAACAAAGGCCTGCAATTTAGCTACTTTTCTGGCTGTAGCTGGATAACTTCTAAGTATTGTGTAAAACAAGGTCTGAGCCAAACATAAATGAGGGTGATTAGGGACAGAAAAGAAGCAATCCTTTTACAGAAGGGAAAGAAGATAACAGTGATTCATACAAATCCCATTATATGTCAATGGCATGGGAATGTACAGATATTTCCTTATGTCTGGCATGAGTCATACAGAGCATTATGGGAAAGAGAAAGGGTTGAAGAAGAACAGATTGATACATCAAGCCCCATTAGTAGCCATGTTGTGGAAAACAGGCTAAAATTACAAATAAAGCACTTAATGTGATGTTGAGGTGTCAAAATTGGTCAGGAAATAAAGACAGAGTGGAAAAAAAACAGATTTTTTTAGTTCTAAGGTGAAGTTTTTCTTTAGTGCACTTTAGTTTTATGAAGTGCACTATTGTCAGGACCATGTACATACAATAATGCACACATGGGTAGTGTACCATACTCAAACTTATGCACCCACTGTTTTGTTAGAGGCATTTTGAAACTACTACATACTTCTTCAACTTCCTTGTTGCAAAGATTTGGTTTTCATGTACATACTGCTCCTTTACCAGCATGGCCACATTGTCAGAATTAAGCAGTCCTTACAGCTGTCTGCCATCAATAACAATATCATGCTTAACTAACTTTGTAGTAACTTAGTACACATTGTGTACTCAACTATTTTTAGCAGATAATTTATTGCATTTCATATGCAACACACCATTAGCATCATACATTTTGAAGGTTATAGTAATACAATGTTACCAGTACTAGTACAAAATCTAAATACACAACCTTTTTTTCTACATTTAAAACAAAGTATGTGTAAAGTGGATATTTTTGCTTTTGTAGCGTTGTCGCCTCACAGTAAGATACTGTCTGGTTCGATTCTCAGCTAGAGCGTCTTCTGCATGGAGACATGCGTGAATGGGCGTACCTTCGTTGAAGGTTGTGCGTCAGGCCTGGCAAGCCGGTACGTAAAAATCAACTGCCAATCATTAGCGGACCGGAGTTCCGCTGTGGTGACCCTAACCGGGAAAAGCCGAAAGACACAAACACAAACAAATCAACATTTGAAACAAGTTTGTCTGGGAGTCTCAGTTATATTCATAGTTCACAGCATAAAAATATCTCTACTATGACCAAATATTTTCTCTTAAACTTGTCAATGGGTAATATTTCTACTACTTTATTTTTAGTACATTGACCCCGATGCTCTAATCATAAATGAATTATATGTTTTAAGTACATAATTGTGATTTTACTATTTTGTCATCAGAAAAGTCCAGCTTTGAAACATTTGACACCTTGTGTCTGTAAGGTAAATCCTGGGCTGTCAATTAATAGCTTTTTAACAATTTTCATTTTCCTAATACTATTTCCTATGTCCATGAATGTATTCAATAACTCTCTGGTCAGATGGGCTGACATGATCCTTACTCTGCTGGCTTGGTCCCATCTATCTTGGTAGGTATGCCATTCATTGGCTACAAAAGGTGCCTCTAGATACTCCTCTCTGCTTAGTTATCTTAGTGGTGGAACTGTTCTTGGAGTAGCCATCAAGTTGGCAATATCATTACTATTGGTCATCAGCAGTGATGTTCAACAGTAACTGTTCTACAGTTGTCATTCAGGCAACTAGACCCCCCCCCACACTAACAGGTGCATTCAATAAACAAGAAAAAGAAAAGTCCATACCTCAGGGCTGTCTCTCCCACTGTGGGAAAATTATACTCAAAATGGGTGTCTTTCTTGTTGCCAATAAAAGGTACAGTCTTAGAACATTACCATGGCAATATAACAAAAAGATGCACTTCAAAATCCACCAATATGGATCACTGAAGGCAGCAGAAAAACCCGTTTTATAAAAATTATGTAATTTATTGTACAAAAACAGAAAAAATCCTCTTTCTTCCCAAAACAAAAGTCCTGTGGTTTAACAAAACTTCACAGCAAATACCTTTAATACATTGCCATGCAGTTGGATACAATCACTTTGTCTTTCTCTTTCTGTCTGACCCTCACAGTTGCTTTAATTTTTGGATCAATCTCCATTTAGTTTCTGATGCCTTCTTCTAAGTCTTCATTCACTCTGTTGTTTTTCTTCAAGGGCCACTGCTATAGACATCAAACCCTATCCAAGTAGGGTAAACATCATTTTGCATGGCTTTGCCTTAGCCCTCCTTCTATATACATAAAGTGATAGCAAATCTTCTCTGGCCAATACAACAACATTTTCTCTCTGTTCTTAAAGAAATATTCTTATTTATCTTACACACTTAAGGGAATACTTCTTACTTACAATTCTATTTATACACTTTATTCACAACTACTATACTGTCTACAAAATGTACACTCATCTGAATGCTTTATTTGGTGATAACTGCAACCCCTTGCATATATATGCATTCTAAATATTTATATAAGCATATATATATATATATATATATATATACACACACACACACACACACACACACACACACACACACACACACACACACACACACACACACACACACATTAGCGTGCATTGTGAAGGTCAGCTTATTAGCCTAGCAGTGAGCATTATCTATCTGCATGAAAGCGTTTCACTCATAATTTTACTTAAGTGAAGCAGACTGAATCCAATGTACACAGATCAGAGTATTTCTTAAGCTTATTGAATCAGGCTATTACAGTATATGAATGTAAAATAAATTCTTCAGTCCTTACTGTATTATACTGGAAGCTGTAATCACACTTCCATTGCTATCTTTCATGCTAGGCAGATATTTCTTCCTCCTAGAGGTCTATTGTCACAGGACAATCATAACTTTCAGGATAGATATGTGGGAACTTCACTGACAGAAATGTGAGAATGAGTTAAATGTCTTCCTGATTTAGAAATGTCAGAGGACTATAACAGTTCCATTAAGCTATTATCATTACTCACTGCTGTTTTTAGTTGAAAATCCTTAGTGTGCTACTTCCTGACCCCTTAAAAACATATTGCTACTTGTTTTTAGTGCCATGATCTAATTGCTGGGTGTTTGAAAGAGGTGACACCTAGCTTCTTGTTTTTTGGGATTACCCTACATTTACTGATTTCATAGGATGACTATCAGGCCTTTTGGAGATCTGTCATCCCAGAACAGTTTGGTTAATCCCATATATTCTTTTAGAATCCCACTGAATTAGAGGAATATTGAGCAATCAAGACAAACAATTCTTAAGGGTTACTTTTCTGGGTAATAGAACACCTATAACATGAAATTAATAATTATGATGGGCACATTCTAGGAAAATTATTTCCTCAGTGAAAGGAGTAAATATATTTGGAAATGAGGACTATAAGACC
Source organism: Protopterus annectens (assembly GCF_019279795.1). Classification (NCBI taxonomy): domain Eukaryota; kingdom Metazoa; phylum Chordata; order Ceratodontiformes; family Protopteridae; genus Protopterus; species Protopterus annectens. The sequence continues at coordinate 844,604,871 of NC_056735.1, read as the reverse complement.
TTGAATCTTTTCAATGTTGTCAAGTATGTTACTTATGGCCTATGCTTGGCTCTTTCCTACTGCTTGACCCAGCTGTAGTCTTAATTCAATGGTACACAATATTTACAACTGGTTACAATTACTCTGTTTGGAAGAATCAGAACCTGACTTTACCTTTGCTTAATTTGTTGATCTATACCACAAAGATTAGCTTTGAAAGTGACAGCAATAATTAAGCTAGCCTTCTGCTCTCTTAATTATCAACTTGTTACTTAATCTGATGGTATAGTATAATGATTATTAAGTTTACTTAATAGCACATACTGATTAAGTTTCCCTATTGTTAATTAACATATTATTTACAGAGACACTTTTACTTAGCTTGTTCTCAACTTTTTATTAAGATTAGACAACACAGCATCTTCACCTGATTTAAACACTGTTATGAGGAAGTTCCAGGTTAGTGTCAATTGTTTAAATTATTTGACTAATAAGTATCTCATAATGAATGCCTGTCTATCAATCACACTTTCCTGACACTAGATTTACTAACACACAAGTAAGATGACCAGCTGGTTAATGACTCTAAAACTGAGGCTATTTTTATTTATTTATTTATTTTTTGTGGAGTCATAATTTTCACAGACTTGGTATGTGTTAGATGCTGCCTTGGACCCTTTTAAAGATGGAGTAGAGTTCTCCATCAGTCTTTAATTGCCTGGTATGATCTGTACATGAAAGGAAATCTATTGTCACTATAGAATAATGTCAAGAAGAAAGCAAGACCTGAACACATTCTCAGTTTATTGGAAAATCATAGAAAACAAGCTTTGGTAGCACAAGAATTCTGCCTTGAAGTAAAAAAATTAAAAATCTGTACTGTATGGAGGCATTTTGGGCGGCCACGGTGGTGCAGTGGTTAGCATTGCCGCCTCACAGCAAGAGGTTCTCTGGTTCGATCCTCGGCTGGGGTGCCTTCTGTGCGGAGTCTGCATGTCCTCCCTGTGGTCGCGTGGGTTTCCTCCGGGTGCTCCGGTTTCCTCCCACATCCCAAAGACATGCTGCAGGTGGATTGGACACTCTAAATTGGCCCTAGGTGTGCATGTGAGTGTGCCTTCTGTGGAAGGTTGGGCGCCGGGCTGGCAACTCGACACCGTAAAAACTCCACTGCCATTCAATGTGCGGACAAGGTGATCCGCTGTGGCGACCCCTAACCGGGAAAAGCCGAAAGAAGAAGAAGAAGACTGTATGGAGGCATTTTGAGAACAGTACATTAATTATTATAAAAGGTGCAAAACATGAGACTCTAGGAATACAAAGACCAAAAAAAAAAAAAAAATCAACAGGGATTTGGAAGATTATATTTTTGTTGCATATCTTGTTTTTGGTTTTGTTGTTAAAATCATACTGACACAATTTCCTGAATTTTTTTACTGTTTTCTTAACTAAGTTAGTCATATCAGGCTAGTGGCCTCTTTTCAGGGGAGACCTGAGGTGGTATTTATATTGTTTGAGGAAATTTGGTTAGTGATTAGGGAACATCTTGTACTCACTAGTACAGAATGTGCAAGTCTCTAATTCCTAGCACAGTGGCAGCTGGTAGGAGAATCACAAGAGACAGGAAGGCTGAAGTGTGATCGTTACTAAGGAGATGGAGAAGAAAAAAGATTGATGTTATCAGTGAAGTGATGGATTTGGTGCTGTTATTTAAGCATAATTTGTTTATAGAAAGTGAAATGGAGATAACAGAGGAGGTAGCAACTCTGGAAGAAGTTGTAATGACATTCCTTCAGTAGGTAGATTTGTGGGATGGAATGCTACAAGAAATACTGCAAGGTATTAATGAAATAGGAAAAGAAAAGAAGTAATGGGAGAAGAGCAAAAAGAACACATCAAATAGAAGAAGACAGAGGGGGGGGGGAGTGGTGACTCAGTTTAAAATAAATTAAAGAAAGAGAGGAGTAACGAGAGTTAGGGAGATGGACATATAAGACAGCATTAATTTAGAGGAAGGAATTCAAATTGAAAAGAGCAGTAGAAAGGAAAAGAAAGATTAAAGAAAATTTAAAAAAGCAAAACAAATAGATTATTTAAATCTAGTATCCCTTAATGTAAACTGCTAGGTGAATGATGTGAGAAGGTTAATAATTTATAAATGGCGTGAGAGTATAGAGAAACAGACAATAAATCTGGAGGATGTAAGATTCTTAAAAAATAAGAAAAGAACAAATGGAAAGATTGTGAGCGATGGAAATAATATGCCACTTAGGGAAAGAAAGATGTGAAGGCATAGTAGTTTTATGCAATCAGGAATGTATTAAAAAGTAGATACTATAATAAGGACACCTAGGTGGGTGTCAGTAACTGATATTAAGAATAAAGGATTGTAAGTCAGAATTATTATTGTATATACATATGCTGACAGTAAGGAAAGAGAATTGTTCAGACAAATCTAAACATTTGTAATAATTAAAACAAGCACAATTATGGCTGGATAATTAAATTATGACATCAGGAAAAAAGTTACGTTTTCTAGAAGTGTAAAGAAATTAGGAACTTATGAAAGGGGAAGAAATGAAAACAGAGCAAGGGAGAAATTATACTTATTTTTCAGAAAATATGCCAAGACAACAATGTAATGTTGTTCAGATCAGCTGCAGAAAGATTAAATCAGAATTTATAGATCATGAAGCAAGGATAGGAGTGAATAAAAATTTTATCATTTTAGGGAAAGGCATAAAGAAGCTAAAATGGATTCATATAAAAGAGGAATTTGAAGATGCGACAAGAAAGTTGTGTAGAGAAAATGTAACTATAAGATTTATGCATAAGAAATGGAGTCTGTGGTGGACTGAGTATAAAAGAAAGGAAGCGGAAAGTATACATTTTAAGGAAAACAAGAGTAAGTATGGGAATTTAGTAAAAAATATTATGATTTGATAGAAGAAAATAATGAGGGTTGGGAGGGTGGCCTAATGGTTAAAGTGTTTGCCTTACAAACACAATGTGTGGGGTTTGAGTCTCACAAGGGATAATTGGCTAGACTTAAAATGGCTTACAAGAGCAGTTAGCTTAGTACTAATCTATGAACCTATGAACCTGTGACGATTATGTAGAAAAAAGAAAAAGAATTATATGAGCAAAGCAAAAAAAGAATTCTGAATTTGTTAAGGAGGTAATTTTTGTTAAGGAGGTAATAGTATCAAGTGGATGGAACCAAGGAAGAAGTGCCACCATTTTAGGGAAAATGTTAAAAAACTATGGTACTTGAAGAAATTATGACAAATGAAAGAAAACAGTTAAAAAAAGAATTAACAAGAAATGATACAATGTTATAAGTAGAATATGAGGAGAACAGACAAAAAGGAAATAATTTGATAGGAGACGAAGTATCAGGTACAGAAAATTATGAATTAAGGAAGGAGGTAAACATAGCAGAAGTGGTAAAAGTACATAACAAGGTCATTGAATATTCACAGCCTGGGTCAGATGGTATTGACTATAAATTCTATTCAAATACGGATGAAGGACAGAAGAAACCTTTAGTAAGGGTGATGAGTGAATTAATGGAGGAAGAAAGGTTTTACAGACAGAAGTATATGCAAAGGAGTGTTAAAACTGATATGGAGAAAATGCAGCAAAGACAACTTAATGAATTGGAGACTAATTACTTTAATGAAGTCATACAGACAAGATTGAAAAGCACATGTTAGAAAAAAGTGGATGGAAGGAATATATGGGATAAAAAGGAGACAAGTAAAAAAGATGCTGATGGGAATAAAAATATAGTGTACTGTATAAAAGAAGACAAAGAAGATTTAAGGATGATAGGATATGAGCATATTATAATATTAAGAGAATGATTATGGGAAATTAAGAAAGCATATCATGCAGATAAACAAATAACTGATTTAATGATAAAAGCATATGAACAATGTTTAGTAAGCATGTTATTAGTGTCTGCGTAAAGTGGAAGATTACAATTCAGATAGATGTCAGGCAAGGCTGTCCTTTGGGTAGTGTTTTTGCCTAACTAATGAATATTATAATAGAGCAGGTTTAAAAGAGAATGGAAGAAGGTACATATAAATACAATGGAGTGTAGGTATGATGTCATATGCAGATGATGTTGAGATTATTGCAAAAAATATCGGGTGGAGTGTAGAAGCAGCTAAAAAGATAGAAGAATGTTTAAATTGGATCAGCTAAAGAATAATATGGAAAAGAGCAAAGGACAATTAATAGGAAAATAAATAAAGGATTTGCAGAAATGGTTAAGAAGGCAAATTTTTACTTCAGTAAGAAAAATATCAATAGCCAATATATTAGAAGAGATAAAACAATTAATATATTACTGAAGTTGTTTTAAGTTTTAAGAAAGAGTATATTTAATACATATTATTATTTTAGGTAAACTTTGTTATCTGGAATCAGTTACAGCATATCTGGAGGACAGAAAAATATTTGTTATAGATAGTTTTCAGTATTATATGAGGGTCAAGTCTGAACCCAAGTTAAAAGATGAATAGTTTATAATAAAAAAGAAAAAGGATGGCTGAATTTTAAAAATCCATTTGTGTTTTTGGCATCATTATGCTTGCAAGAGATTTTGAAAGTAGGACATTTGAAAAGAATAAACTTGTTATAAGATTGTTAGAATCAAAATGCATGGAATTATGAGATGAAATGAAGTAGGGAAGGAATGAAGAAGAAAAGGAATAGATAAATTAAGGAATGGAACACAAGATTGATATTAAGTGTTTACCTGGTCTATCTAGGTTGGGAAACACACAAAAGGGCTATAAATATTTTTTGCAGTTTTCTCATATACTGTGACTGTACTACATCACTTTCCAAAACAAAAAAAATGGATGGTCTGCTGTTGCTTTGCACTGCATTACATTGTATCTGTTAGTTGTAGAGCTGCTGTAGGTAGTTTGTGTGGTTTTGTTACACTTGTGCTCCAAACCAGCTATTCTACTTTAAGAAGATGCTTTTCTGCACCCTTGTGGCAGAAGTATGTTGATCTAACCTGTCTGAGTTGTGGATTGCTGGTGAAAGGCTTATTGAGTGCTTTCCAAATTGGTAGTTAGCTTAAAACTTGTATCTCTTTGCTTGTATTTAAGCCTTGCATTTGCGAGCCCAACACCTAACTCATGGGTGATTTTAATTATCCTACCATTGACTGGGTAACATATGTGACCACAAACATGCAGAGGTTCTTGAACTTTGTTAATGTAAATGCTCTGGAACACCTAGTTAGCACACCCACAAGAGGCTCAAATGTCCTGGACATAGTACTCACTAACATGGCAGAGCATTGCACCCCCCCCCCATTTGGATGTCCTCCCTTTTAAGATTGGACCATAAATCAGTTTTGTTTGATGTAATTATAAAACCAGATACACCATCAAGCTCAAAAACACTTAAGAAATTTTCAAAGGCTAATTACCTCCTACTAAATGATGGTCTAAGAAGCTTCAAAGTCCCCTCAAATATACATAACACAGACTCCTATGCAGAGGTGTACACCAATGGCCTGTATAATAATTTAAGCTCATGTATAAAATTGGCTGCACCTGACTGGATTAAAATCAGGTCTTGCCAAAAAACAAGGCACCCTGGTGGACCCATAGTATATACAGGCTATACAACAAGATAAAGTAATTAATGTCACTAATGCACTACTAAACTACCTTCCATCTTTTATTCCTACTTACCCCACTATCTTTGTTTTTCTTTTTCTTCTTTTATATACTAACACAGATTTATAGCTATACAATTATCTAATAATAACATTTTTTACTTTCTACTGTTTTTACATGGTAAAATTGTATCTTTTAACATGTCCTTGATGCCTCTTCTGCCATAGGACCTAGCATTTTTTTTAAATATAAAATATTGACTGATACCTTATGAAATCTTGGACAAATCTGTTCTATATTTGTATTGATGTTATACTATGTACTAAGTGTAAAATTTTCTTTAAATGTATAACTTATGTTAGCATTTTTAACCTATGATTACATTCTCTTATATTTGCTCTCTTTTACCATAATTGTGATTTCATATGTCTGTAATTTGAACATGCTATGGATTGAATGCAATTTTGCCCCCCCCCCCTCCGGCCTCCACTGAAAATTAGTTAACCACCCAGTTGGACTATCTTGGTAAACAAATATAAAATAAATAGATAAATGTCCAAGAATATGAGGGAACTGACTCAGCAGAGGCAGAAATCATTCTCTAGCTTAAACAAACAAATTAGAGATCTTGTCAAGTCCTTAAGAGCTAATTATGAAGCAAAAATAGTCCCCCTAGCTAAGTATAATCACAAAGCATTCTTTAACTATGTCCAGTATCAAAAAGGGAATACCCAGCTATGTGCTGAACTGGTTGTGGATGGCACCACTCATACTCATCTGGAGGTAATAGCAAACCTGCTAGCCAACAGATTTGGAGCAAACTTCACCCCCCATCCCCTCCAGCCATCCCCCAAAATATACCTGCCACCATTCCTCAGCCCATTATCTCAAGACAGCAGGTATTCATGGTGCTCTGCAAGGCCAAAAACACAGAATCAGTGGGACCAGAAAAAATCCCAGGTAGCCTTTCAAACAATTTAAAACATGACCAAGCAGACTCACTTGGACTCCTGTTTAACCACAGCCTGTGAACTGGATATGCTCTGGCAGAATGGAGGACAGCAATAGTAATCCTTCTGCACAAAGGGTGACCATCAACTGATCCTGGGAATTATAGGCCCATAAGCTTGACTAGCTTCATCTGCAAGGCCATGGAAAGAATCATTATGGACCTTCTTAACAAGGACATAGGTAATCTCCAAACTCTGGACCCAACCCAGTTTGGATTTGTTAAAGGTAGATCATCCCTGTTAAACATGGTTGACTTCTTTGAGAAAGTCACCAAGGCCCTGTATGTTCATACTTCCTATCTTGACACAGCCACGTCATTTGACCAATCTCTCACTCAGGTATTATAGAGAAACTCTCCAAAATGGAAATTAACCCCTACATTACCAACTGGTTCAACAACAGGACACATACTGCAAAAGTGGGTGACTTCACCTCTAGAAAAAGACCAGTGACCAGTGGGATACCAGAGGGTTCTGTGCTGGGCCCCTTAATGTTTGGAATTTATTTTCTAGAAGTCCAGGCAAACTTGGATGGCCTGTAGATGATCAAGTTCAGTGATGACTGCAAATTGGGAGCAATTATTGAGTCCCCCAGTGATGTTACTATTCTGCAGACAGGGTTAAAACAGACAAATTATTGATGTTAAAGCCACAGATTAAAGCTAAATGCAAAAAAAAATGCATTTTTATTCCCTTTGGAAAGCTGACATCCTTGCTAATTATATTATAGACAGCATCCCCCTAAGTGTAGACCCAGTGGTACATGATCTGGGTACTCAAGTTGATAGCAACCTGAACTTTGACCACCACTTATCCATAGTAGTAAGAAAATCTTTCTTTCTGGCACATCTTATAAGTAAAGGCATTGCATCTAGATCTAAGGATGTTATAATTCCGATATACTCAGCCTTCATCAGACCAGTAACTGAGTACAGTGCTGCATTTTGTATGTACATCACCAGGTACTTGCAACAACTGGACAGACCACAGAGGTTTCTCAGCAATAAATTACAGGTTACACAAAACAAGTCTTATGCATAAAGACTGAAAGCCCTGTCACTGTATTTGGTCTCCTACAGGTTGCTAAGGGGTGACCTGTGCCTGGCTTACAGGGCAGTCTCTGACCCGGCCCTGATGGAAATGCTGTACATTCATAAATCAAACTGTACAAGGGTCACTCGCTCCAGGGATCTTAACCTAGACTTTGACATGAACAGGTCATGCTGGAGAGTTAGATATATCTCCCAGAGACTGCTACTTCTCTGGAACAAGCTTCCAATTCACATGTTTCATATATATATATATATATATATATATATATATATATATATATATATATATATACACACACACGCACACACACACACACACACACACACACACACACACACACACACACACACACACACACACACACACACACACACACACACGCAAACACACATATATACATTTATGGATATAGATATATAGTGACATAGTGGAGACTGGCAAAGCTGCTAAGCTACTAAATCACACTAATATGGCATCATGTGACAAAGCTGCTAGCTGTAGGGGTGTTTCATGTAGGAAAACAGAGTATAGAAACCAGTTGGTTGGAAAAAGTTATTTCTGGAGTATTTGTAAGGGCTGTAAATTCCCCAAGATGGCAGATGCTTTTCTTCCTGAGTCCAAGGTTGAGGAAAGAGCAGATGTGTAGCTAGGCTAGGTTGAGGGAGACAATTGCCCCATGTGCAAAGGGTGGGGGGATGCGATCAGCCATCCTTCATCATGATCTTTCTCTCTTTAGTGCAATGCCAGCTTTTAAAAGCCAGTATTGCATTTGTGGTGAAAGCTGAGCATTGCAGTGCTCCATGTGTGGTCTAAACTGCAGCAACTGTTTACTACATCTGTAACAAGCAGTTTGCTACAGTTTAGAATATTACTTTCTTTTAAAACTAATACATGAGCACTATAGTGTTCTATGCAGGTAGCGAATAAACTGTTGCAAATATTTGCTATATTTGTAGCAAGCAGTGTGCTACAGTTTAAAAGGATTTTTTTTATAGATACATGTGCAGAGCGAAAGGAGGATTGAGGGCAGGGCACAGAAATGAGAAACAGGGCCTGAATGGCTGAGGCAGGAAGGGGGGGGGGGTGTCATGCATCTGCCCACCTAGTTGGTGTGCCAGGAAAAAAGAACGGCAATTTTTTTTGGAAGAGCTAGTGGAGGGGGCTTGGATCTAACTGTAATAAGTCAGTCTCTAAAATATAAAGATTGGCTTAATATGGTGAAGTGATTTTTTTGTTTGGTTTTTTTTTTTTTTTTTTTGCTGTTCTTTGTGGTGGGGGGTGGATCTGACTGTAATAAGTTAATCTCTAAAATATAGAGATCAACTTAAAACAGTGAAGTGGTAGGGCCAGCCACGTTTCTGGGAAAGACTAAAATGAGGATTCTAAAAGTTAATTCTGAGGGGAATAGCCAGTCTGGAAGCTATCCTTCCTAAAGAGAGTTCGGAATTAGAAGATACACCATATGTGACAAGACATATTTTGTTTATGGAGCTAAAAGGGGACAGACGCATCTTTAAATTACGGTTGGACTACCTCAGAAATTCTGACACCTTATGTCAAATTAAAGCTAAGGTTTGTGAAGCTGAACCTTGCAAAGGTGAATTATCTTGTGATCTAGTATCTTATGACTAGATTTATTGAATTAAGATTGTGTTTTGTAGCCCCTTCATATTTGTATGACTGTATTATTCTATTGTTTGTCTCAGCAAACCCAATTTATAGATGGTGTCTTAAGACTGTTTCTATGGTTGTAAATACACATTTTTGCAGAATTTGGGGCACAAAAAATTTCTTGAAATATTTTTATTATTTTTTTTTTTTGAAAAAGAAAATATTACAAAAATAACAGTAAAAGAATAAGTTTAAAAGAACCAACAACATTCTATTTACAATATGTACAGTAAGCTTGATATCTAAAAGGCTATAAATGAAACAAGGCAATTAAAAAAAGCCTAATAACTGTCTAAATAATTAATTAGATGAATATGATGTTTCAGTAAGGGCCCAAACCTTCAACCGAGTGTTATTCCTTCATTTTTTAATGTTGTTTAGTGAAGCTACCTGAAACAGCCACCCCTAAGTTGTTTATTTTTCCCCATTAGAAGACCAGTGTCAGTCTGTAAAGCTACATTCTAATTGCTCTGTCTGAGTATTTTTTTTTCCACCAAGAAAGAAAGGTTGCCTTTTAAAGCAGAATGAATGGTGCTGTATTGACTGGCAGACTTGCTACATCTGGTGAACTGTTAAGGTCTATGCCTATCAGAGGATTTCTCCAACAATACCTGGAATCATATCTTGTCTCCTCATTCTACTCCAACCTCTCCTCTAGCACCAATAACATATGTTTTTCTACTGCTTTACTAATACCTTAGCATAACACTTTTCTTTCTCTTTTACTGTGCCTATATAACACAACTCTAACTTATTAAACATAATTCCATAACTCTATTGTATCCCTATCTTCACTCAACGATAACTGCCTACACCAATTCAGAAAAATGTATTCCCTTACATCTAGCAATAAACCTACTGCTGATGCAAATATCACTACTTCTTAAGTTACATCATATGGACACTGAACATCAATAGTCAACTTACTTTAAAATGCCTACTACCACTGTCAGAAACGGTATTATAGAATACTGTAACATGTAACTTAAATTTGAGCTTCACTGGCAACCTACTGTAAACTATCTATTATCTCTAGAATAAACTGTACAAAAGAAAATTGTAACATTAATATGTAACTTAAATATATAAATGTGCTGGAGTTTTTCTCCCTGGGCCACCACTGAAAAAGGATTTTCCTGGTAAACAAAGACAAGTAAATAAATAAAATAAATATTTTATCTTTGAAATACTACAGTTTGAGATTTGTAATATGGGCAACTAGACAGCAACAAGAACTGGAAAAGAAAACTAGAGTGGCAAATCCGACTACAAGGAGGAAAGGCACCAGGGTCTCAACACAATGTTCTCCATCAAATATATCCTCAACATACTTCTCAATTGTCCACATTTTTGCAGAGTGTCCAGATTTTTGCCTCAGAGTTTTGGCCTGTTTTTCATAAAATTTTTAATTTTCTGCAAATCATTATGGGCTGAAGTCAATAAAAAATGACAGACATTTGAGAATGCATGCTGGTGCAAAACCTGTTATTATAGCATTTTTAAGAGCAATATTTATAATATGTCCTTCTTTTTGAGCCTTTGACCCCCCCACTACTTTTGGTTTTGTCCAGATTTCTTGCACTAAGGGATTGAGAGGTATGATCATCAATTTTAAAAAATTGAACTACCACCATTTTTACTGAACTTTTAAAAATGACCCATTTATTTGTCAAACTATTTTACATGGCAAGGTAATTTTTTTTCTAGTCTGGTCTTTCATACATAACTATTGTTGTATAATTATTGTTTTATAGATGGATCCCTCTCTAGATTATTTGCCATCTTTATTTGAGCTAAGGATTATCACTATCCACTCAAATAGTATCCACTAGAAGATTCCTTTCATATTGTGCAACCAAAGCAACCTATTATATCCCTAGGTTAAACTTGGCATGTACCAAACTCTAGGTCCCTTATATCACACCAGATCATACTTTTTATAAAATTAGCTCTGGCTATAGCCACAGAATTTAAGCTAGACCCATGGTCCCCCTATCTAGTACCTTCACAAAGGAACTCTCATTAATAATATCCCATGGGGCTTCACCTAGCCACATTGACTGCCAGCGTCCATGACACAATATGGTCTGGTCTAACCCTTCCAAGGGGTTAGCTTTAATGTCTGAAAATTAATGGTATATTTTTAGATCCAAGTATAGCCTACCTCTGAATATTCATTTTTAATCAATAATCACTGGCTCATCCCTAATAATACATATTTCCACACATACATATAATCCCCAATAACATTGAATACTGCTTGACAATCTGCTAAGAATAGGAAGGAGACATTAATACAATCAATTACAAAGCAGGTACCAACACAGCAAGGTCTCATAGCCACATTACCTTTCAGCAGCAGACAGAGCTAGTTCCTTTAAATAACAATGGTTATTATGGCCCTAAGTATGAAGCCCAGGCCAACCCATTTTCTTATTTACTCCATGACTGGGATTTTACCTTCGCCCTGCTGATGCTTTAAAGTTAGATACATGAGCCATGTAGTCCACAATACACCTTGCGAAAAACGATGCTGCATCAGTTAGTGTACCCACAGAAAAGTCCACTTATTAATTATTTAATTTAAAATGCAGTTTTATAAAGGATTAACCCATATACATATATATTCCCAAAGCAAAACATGCCACACACCTAACCTTAGGTCCCTTAAAGTGAGCCAAATCACACTTTGAATAAGAATAGCTCCAAGCATAACTAGAGAATTTAAGCTAAACACTTGGTCTCCCTAGCTGATCCCAGGATATAGGAACTTCTAATTTTTAATTTAAAGAAAGACACAGGTTTCATCTAACCAAAATAATCATTGGTTGTAGGATTTTTTTAATTAATTCTTAATGTTCTTATTAACAATCCTTGACTAGGAATCCACAGACCAGTTGCCTTGCTGAATTTCCTTGAGTTGAGTCAATAAACACATGGTCAAAGGTGTACGTGGATAAGCATGAAGCAGTATATGGCAAGTGTCCTTTATGTTTTTCTAAAGTTTACCCTGTAAAAACGGAGTAAAATCCTTTAACTTTAAAAGCCTTACTACAAAAGCTTTATCCAAAAGCTTTTAGCTGGTACCCACGTGAATGGCAATATTGTTTTCCATTTCCCCAACTAACATTTACTATTTTACTTTGAACGCACTGATCAATTTGTCCCTCTGGAGCTAAAAGGTAGATATGCGAGCCATGTGACCCTTAGTCTACCTGGCAAATAATACCATGGCAATACATTATGTATTATCCTGTAAACATTTGAAAAAACACACCTATAATCCAACAACAGCCTTGAACTTAAACAGATGAGACAGATCCGAAGAATCCTAGGTGAAAGCACTGCAAAATCATCGTCATCATCATTATCAGCCCCTCTTTTCCCAATTTTTCTATATGGGGTGGGGGTATCGTGCTAACTATCACCAACTCTCTCGATTCAGTGCCACACTCCTGCCTTCTTCAATACTCATGCCTGACTGTCACAGATCTTCTTTCACAAAGTCCATCCACCTCTTTGCCAGACATCCTTGCTTTCTCTTACCTTCTTCCTGTCTGTCCCCAATCTTCCTCACCAGATTGTCTTCTGCTTTTCTACACACGTGCCCAAACCAACGTAATCTGTTCTCTTTGATCTTTTCTGCAATTGGAGCTAATTTGGCTTCTCCTCTTATGTCCTCATTTCTTCCTCTGTCCCACAGTGTGCATCCTACCACCTTTCTCATGCACTTCATTTCCATCACCTCTAGTTTCTTCAACTGTTCTGCCTTTACTGCCCAGGTTTCTGTACCATACAGTGGTACGGGTCGCACCACTGTCTTGTACATCTTACTTTTCAGCTTCCTTTGCATTCTTCTGTCATAGACTACACCTGATACTCTGTGCCAGCTGGCTCCAGCCCCTTTGATTCTAGCTTTGACCTCTTCATTCAGGCTACCCTTCTCCACAACCACCCCTCCCAGATACTTGAAGCAGTTTACCTGTTACACTATCTTCCCTTCTATCTCTATTCTCAGCTTCTTCTGAATTCCCCAATTTGCTGACATTACTGCCATTTTATCTGTGCTTAGTTTCATCTCATGTGCCTTCAGATGTGCATTCTATTCTCCTAACCTTTGCTGAAGTTCAAGCTCAGAGTCTGCCTGTACTGCCACATCGTCTGCATACAGAAGATTTGTTCATCTGACCCCTCCAACCTGTTTGCTAATGTAGTCCATCAGCAGTATGAACAGCAGTAGGCTCAGAGCTGAACCCTGGTGTACACCCACTCTCACTGGGAACCCCACTGTGAGGCTGAACACTGTTCGTTCTTGAGTCTTGTAATTCTACAAATGTTTCTGGGACTTCAAACCACTGCAGTACTCCCATATCAGCTTTCTTGGGACCTTGTCATATGCTTTCTCCAAGTCAAGGAATGCTCAGTTGGACTATCTCCTCATCTCTAGCTTATTTTCAAGTATCTGTCTCAATGCAAACATCAGCTCAGTTGTGCTGCATCCTGATCAGAATCCAAACTGCTCATCTCCCATCTTACATTCTACTACTTTGCATATTCATTTATCAATCGCCCTCTCCAGAACTTTCATGCAATGTGGTAGGAATCTGATGCCTATGTACTGCCCACAGTTGTGGATGTCCCCTTTGTTCCTTTACACTAGTATGAGTATGCTTATTCTCCAGTCATCTGGGATATGCTTTTCTCTCAACACTGCTATTAGTACCCTCAGGAGCCAAATCTCCCCTATCTCACCCAGCATCTTTATCATATCTGCTCTGACCTCATCTGAGCCTGCTGCTTTCCCTGACTTCATCTTCCTTAGTGCTGTTCTTACTTCTTCTAAGGTGGGCTCCTCTTCATCTCTCATTGTAGGCTGTTTCTGAAACAGTACAGCTTCTGTGGGGTTTTCTTCATTCAGAAGCTGTTGGAAATATGCCTTCCATCTGCCTTTGATGTCCTGTGGACTGGTGAGCAGGTTGTTGCTGGCATCCCTTATGACTGTATGATGTCTGTCAGTCAGTCAGTCTGAAGTCTGACTATCTTCTTTATCTTTTTGGCTTTGCCTTGCAACCTGATATAGTTTCTTTGTGATCTTTACTGAGTCACTTTCCAGAAGTTGATAGAGTGCCTCCAATGCCCTATTCTTTGCTGTTGCAACTTCTTTCTTAGCTTCTTTGTTAGCCAACCAGTAGTCCTTCCTAGCCTGGTCAGTCTTTTCTATCTTTCACTTCTTCCTGCACTCCTTTCTTTTGATGACTTCCTGGACTTCTGTATTTCACCACCAGCTTTCCTTGTGTACCTTATTTCCATACCTGGCTCGGCCACATATCTTTTCTGTAGTCCTAACACATGCTGTTTTTAGGCGCTGCCACTCTTCTTCAACTTCACCCACAGTAGATATAAAAAGTATACACACCCCTTTTAAAATGCAATTTTTTGTGATATAAAAAAATGAGACCACAATAAATCATTTCAAAACTTTTCCTACCTTTAATGTGACCTATAACCTGTACAATTCAATTGAAGAACAAACAAATCTGTTAGGGGAAAAATATAAAAAATAAAAAATGTTCAATACGCTGGTTGCATAAATGTGCACACCCTTAAACTAATACTTTGTTGTGTGGCACACCCTTAAACTTTCTTGAAGCACCTTTTGATTTAATTACAACATTCAGCCTTCTTGAGTACATACCTGCCATCAATTAAAGAGACTCTGATTAACCCTAAATAAAGTTCAGCTGTTCTAGTAGGATTTTCCTGACATTTACTCAGTTGCCTGCTACAGCAAAAACAATGGTTTGCAGAGAGCTTACAAAGCATCCAAGGGATCTCATTGTTAAAAGGTATCAGTCAGGAGAAGGGTACAAAAAATTTTCCACAGCATTGGATATACCATGGAACACAGTGAAGACAGTCATCAAAAAGTGGAGAAAATATGGGACAACAGTGATGTTGCAAAGAACTGGATGTCCCAAAATTGATGAAAAGACAAGACAAAAACTGGTCAGGGAGGCTGCCAAGAGACCTACAGCAACACTGAAGGAGCTGCAGGAATTTCTGGCAAGTATTGGGTGTGTACTCCATGTGACAACAATCTCCCATATTCTCCATATGTCTGGACTGTGGGGTAGGTTTGCAAGATGGAATCCTTTTCTTACACAGTAAAACATCCAGGCCCAGCTAAAATTTGCAAAACAATACATCGTCTCCCAAAAACATGTGGGAAAATGTGTTATCGTCTGATGAGACCAAGCTTGAACTTTTTGGCCACAATTCCAAAAGGTATGTTTGGCGCAAAAACAACACTTTGCATCACCAAAAGAACACCTTCCCCACGGTGAAGCACGGTGGTGGCAGTATCATGCTTTGGGGTTGCTTGTCTTCAGCTGGAACTGGGATTTAGTTAAGGTGGAGGGAATTATGAACAGTTCCAAATACCAGTCACTTCTGGTGCAAAACATTCAGGCATCTGCTAGAAAGCTGAAGATGAAGAGGAATTTCACCTTTCAACACGACAATGACCCCAGGCATACATCCAAATCAACAAAAGAATGGCTTCCCTAGAAGAAAATTACAGTTTTAGAATGGCCCAGTCAGAGCCCACACCTAAATCCAATAAAAAATCTGTGGGATGACCTGACTGATATCTCCTACCATCCTATCTCTACATAGCAGTATTTTACTAATAGGATCTGACCCTCCTAGTGCCATTTTTAAATGCTATTTTCATCAGAATGCCACGTTTTAGTCCTCGGACAGTGTGCACTCCATAACTAAATACTGTGTTTTTGACACCACTTTTGCATAATTTTAATTATTTAACAGGAGGGTTTTCTTAACGAATGCTGTAGAACTGCATTTTCTTGTGTACATTTTTATTTATCTTGTAGTGCTGTTCTACCTACTTGGTTGTTAGGTAGTAAGGTTGATCACAGGAATGCTCATGTTATTGTTAGGTAACTTTTCATGCTGTTTATTGTATACTGCAATAATTCAAGTATATTGTATTATAATTTAGCATTTTAGCCATTGTAGTTGTGATGAGGCTATTTTTGGTTTGTATTTTAAAATTGCTTTAATATGATTGCTGTGTAATATTGTGTTACTACATGACTTGCTCTTTAGTTTAGTCTGTTTTCTTTTCCTTTTACAGGTGTTCCCTGGATCCCTGCTGCTACAGTTCTGCAATTTGTGCTGCTCTCTTACCACTTCACCCTTGGTCTTTTCCTTATCTAAGGAGTCCTTTTCTAAAATGCATCCTCTTCCTAGGGAGTTTTTGTAATTCATTCTACTTTATTTAACCTTTTACAATTTAGCCATTTTTTTGTTTATTAGGTGTGCACACTTGCCGAATCGTTATCTGTAGCGCTCTCTTCTTTGATTCTTTTCTGTGGCATAACCATCTCCTTCTAAACAGACTTTTTTTTTTTTGCTCCACTGACATTTTTGCTTGTACTTGTTTTTATACTATTCTCCTCTATATTGACTTTTCAGGTATACCCCTTACATTGTATAGCTCTATTCATTATAATGTAGAGGCAGTGTACTATTTTTATCTCCTTTAATTATGCTTCCTTTTCTACTTTTTCTTTTTAAAATACTCTGCATAATTTCATATCTGTCTGCTTACCCGCACACTTTCTCTGCATAAACATGCACCTTGTTTTATATTTTACGTTTAATTGTAGTCTGAACTTGTAGTGATATTTCTCTTTTGGCTGATTGTTTTTAAAGTACTTTCTTTTCTTCTCAGTTCTAACCCACTCTGTTCACCCTCATGTACCCTACCCCCATTCCAACACGGGTCTATATTAGAACATCGAAGTGTCAGAACTTCGAATGTTCTAATATCGAACCCAATTCAGTGAATGATGACAACATCGAAAAAATTCACTGCTCTGAAACACATACACACAACACAAGCACACCAAACAAACAGCAATACACACACATACACCTAAAATCTTACATCTAACCCTACACTAAACTGTGCATACACCACTAACTATCCACTTACCTTACCAGAAACACTAACCCTAAGGTCCGTCACTATCGCACACTCACCTCACCTGCACCCTAACCCTAACTCACCTACCCCGCCCTAACCCTCACGTCCACACAATCGCACACTTACCTGACCCGCGCCCTAACCCTAACTCACCTAACCCGCCCTAACCCTCACGTCCACATAATCGCACGCTTACCTGAACCCGACCCATAACGTTCCACCACAGCGCTGGGCATAGTGAAGCAACAGAAACGGGCAACCGAATTCTTTCCCTGGGAAAAAAATTCAGTTTTTTGCACCTTCGCTATTTTCAGCATTTGGTGAATAGGGTTCGATATTAGAACATTTGATGTTCTGAAACATTGATGTTCTAATATAGACCCTTCCCACACATCCCCTATTCAATTTCCTTTATAGGTATCTATCCTGTTTCCACCCCTCCTACCTCATTTACTTCCCTCATTACCCTATTTAGAACCCTCTCTTCTTTCTTTGCCCCACCTTCGAATTTTAACATTTCTCTTTGTCTCCACCCTCTACTCCACCCTCCTTCCTCCCATTTTAGTGGCTCATACCCCTTTCTAGTCTAGCTTCTTCCTTTTGCCCCTCCTTTAACTGTTCATATTACTCCTTTTTTACTCTTTGTTTTCCTCCCCTCTACAGTCATACTTATTTTATTATCTCTTTCCTTTCTCCTACCACCTTCCTTTTTCTTATATTTCCCTTTCCTTTCATAACACTATGCATATCTCTCCCTTCTACTCTCCTTTTCTCCATCTCCTCTCATCATTTATTCTTTTATTCCTTTCCATTCTCACCTCTTACCAGATTCATCTGAACCTACAGTCTTGTTGTCCCACTTCTTCTCTCTCTCTCTACTCCAGCTTCTATTTCCCATTACTCCTCTCCCATATCATCCACTCTTTTCTCTTTTACTGAATTTACTGTCCCTAAAATCAAATTTTCTTTCTTGAGTTCCCCTCTTAACAGATTTAAACACAATATACTCTGTAGCTATCCTTTTACACAACTTCTTTCTCACTCTCTCAAATCACTACTACCCTCTGGGGACATTCATCCTAATCCTGGTCCTAATCCTTCTCTATCTACAGTCACCTCTGAACTTCTAACTAAGCTATACTCATCTAACCCTCACTCTAAAGCTTTAACCCTCTATTCCATTAATATTCACAGTATCCTCAATAAGACTTCTGAATTTCATTCTTGGATAGACCAGCTTTCTCCAAACATTGTTGCTCTATCTAAAATATGGCTAAAACCACATATCACTAACAAATAATTTCTTCCTTCTGGCTACAACATTATATGGCATGACAGAATACACTAAAAAGGTGAAGATGTTGCCATTGTATACTCTAATCTCCTTACTCTAACCCCTTCTTCCATGACTCAACCCTCTTTTCACCAAGCTGAGCTTCTCATTGTTAATTGCAAACTTAATAATCACAAAACTCAATCTTTAGTTGCCATATGCATTCCCCCAGGATATAACATTCCATTATTAGAACAGATTCTTCACTGGTTATCTGATAATTTACCCAATGAGACCATAATACTTGGTGATGTCAGTATCAACTGGCTTAACATTTGTTCAAACTCTCCTACTTCTTGTATTAACCTTTATGGCTTCACCCACCTTATCTCCACTCCAACTTTTCATCATATGCCTATTAATTCTGACTCTATTTTTGATTAGATTCTTGTCTCTAATCCTCACTTCTATCAATACTCTGTATCCCTCCCAGACTGCTTAAGTGATTATAATCCTGTTTTGATCCAAAGAATCCCCTCCGATCAATCTTGACCACATAAATTCAGTGATTGTCATAGGATGACTAAGTTTGACCCTCTGACTTTTAACAACTGCCTACAAGCTATTGATTGGTCCTTTCTCTCTTTCCTTCTTTTAGATGAAGCAGTATCTCAGTTTAACTCTATTTTCCTTAATACTCCTGGCTCTTTTGCCCCTCCCAGAACTATCAGAGTTAAATCTCAATGTGCTCCTTGGCTTACTAATTATACACAGTCTCTTATGTGTATCAGAGACAAGACATGGAAACTCTGGACTAAAATAAAATCTCTTACTAACTTTCAAACTTATAGAGAACTTCACAATCTGACTAAAAATAATGTTATTAATGACAAAAAGAACTTTTATCTAACTCACCAAACTTTCTCACCTGGAAACCCTAAAAAAAACTGGTCCACTATAAACTGTATTCTTCCACTCTTAACCCATGTCCTAACAACGCACAACTTGAAACTGCCTCTCTCTTCAACACATACTTCATTGATACCATTAGTAAACTCATGCACACTTCTAATTCTACTACTGTCTCACCTTCTACCTCCTCTCGACCACACTGCTCTTCCTTCTCATTAAAAACTATTCCTACTAAACATATCAAAAACCTTCTACTTAAGCTCAAACCATGCTCTCCTTTGGCTGATAAACTTCCTCCACTCTTTCTTAAGATGGCAACTAATGCTATTGCATATTCAGTCTCCATTCTTATAAATTGTTCCATTATAGAATCTGCAGTCCCAGCTATTTGGAAAAAATCCCACATGATTCCTATTCACAAGGGCGGAAACTCTATTCAGCTCTCAAATTATCGGCCTATAGCTCTTCTCTCCCCTCTTTCCAAAATTCTGGAATGTTGTATTCACAAACAAGTTTCAACATATATTATGAAGAAAAACTTATTTACCACAACTCAGCATGGTTTTTGCGCTTATCACAATACTAGTACTGCTCTCATCTCTTTTCTTAACTCTTGCCTGTCTTGCAAAAGATAACAATAAACTAAGGTCCTGCCTCTTCTTAGACCTTTCTAAAGCATTCAACACTCTGTCCTACTGTATCCTCCTCTCCAAGTTAGCCCAACTCATCTTATCTTCTTCTGCTATCTCTTGGTTTAATAGCTACCTCACACGTAGGGTGCAATCTGTCAAATAGCTCTCTACTTATTCCCCTTTTCTTCCAATTAATATGGGTGTTCCTCAAGGTTCAATTCTTGGTCCCCTTCTTTTTAACATTTTTACTAACCAACTAAACCATTTTTGTCCCCAATCTACCCTTGTTCAGTATGCAGATGACTCCACTGTCATCTCTATTGCTGATAACCCTTCAGACCTACTAACTACTACTCAAAAATCTTTTAACCTTACTGAAACCTGGCTAGCAAATAATAATCTCATTCTTAACCCAAAAAAACTAAGCTTCTCCTTTTCTTTCCAAAATCACTATACCACCTGAAATCTACATTAAGCGTATCCTCATTAAACAACATTCTCATTACCCCTGAAACCCATACTAAGCTCCTTGGTGTGCTAATAGATGATCAGCTAAAATTTGATTTACATGTACACCACTGTATTAAGAAAACACATCAAAAGCTCTGCTTATTATATAGAAATAAATAGTTCGTCACCCCTGACTCTAGAATTACACTAGCCCATGCCTACCTCCTTCCAAATCTCTTTCATGGTTCACAAATACCTACCAATTTATGGATCTACTTCACGATGTCAAAAGCCAACAATATTGAAGCTGATATTGTCGGCACCACAACATCGAAAGCGCAGAACATTGTGCAGGTAAACGGAAATCTCCGTAGGGGGAGATTTACAGTTACCTCAATGTAGTGCGGTCTCGGAGTTGGAATACTTAAGTAGAGGGGTGTGGGGGATGCTAGTTAGTTTTTATTTTTGTTTGCTTTTTGTTTTTTAAGCTTTATTCGATGTTTTATTACATCGATCACTAGAGGTCGACCTTTAGTGATTCGATGTAGTAAAATTTCGATAACGTGATATAGACCCCAAATTACAATCATCCCTCCTCTCCAAATTGAAATCTACCTATAATAAAATAGCCAGATCTGCCCCTAATATGTCTTTGAATCTCATCATTGCCTGGCTCTGAGGTCCCTGGGCTGCTAGAATTTTCTAACCAACTATTATTCTCTCAACTTCTAGTTATTCATTCTATCTTGAATAAACCTTCCACTTGCTCTAGTCTCTCTTCTCTTATCTCTCTTTACACTCCTTCTCGATCTCTCAGATGCTCTGATCCACACATTCTAGAAATCTACAAATCTAAAAAATCAATTGCACATTATCTTTTCAGCTCCTCTATTGCCTCCTAGTGGAACAAACTCCCATTACCCCTGAGAGTGATCTCTAATGTTTATGAATTTAAGAAAATACTTAAATTACACCTTCATAGTCCCTGGTCTTGTCTCTGTAATCATCCAACATGAACCCCTCCCCTTAATAAGACTCCTTCTCCTTCTTTCCCTTCTTTCTCCTTCTGTCATTTCGCTACACTCCAGCTTAGTCTTTGTTCCTTTTTCTTTCTTTTCTGTTCCCTAATCTTTCCTTCTTCTAGTATTTTTCTTACTCTTGCTTCTTTTTACATCTTTTTCCTGTAATTTCTTCTTCTTAACTTGTCTTTTATTGCAAATATTTGACATGACCTGTAACATTCTATATTTACTGTTATATTGTAATATACTTTTTGTATTTCTACTGTTAAATATTTTTGCTTAATTCTATTTGGAAATTTTCTCCCCAGGTTTCCACTGAAAATGGGCTATACCCATTTGGACACTCCAGTTAACAAATGTCAAATAAATAAATAAATAAAGAGGGCTGTGCACAAGAGATGCCCTCGCAATCTGACAGACTTGAAGTGCTTTTGCAAGGAAGAGTGGGCAAATATTGCCAAGTCAAGATGTGCCATGCTGACAGACTCCTACCCAAAAAGACTGAATGCTGTAATTAAATCAAAAGGTGCTTCAACAAAGTATTAGTGTAAGGGTGTGCACACACAACAAAGTATTAGTCTAAGGGTGTGCACACTTATGCAACCGGCATATTGTATGTTTTTTATTTTTTATATTTTTTCCGCAAACAGATTAGCTTCTTTTTCAATTGAATTGTACAGGTTATAAGTCACATTAAAGGTGGGAAAAGTTTTGAGATGATTTATTGCGGTATCATTTTTATATATCACAAATACCTGGCATTTTAGTAGGGGTGTGTACACTTTTTATATCCACTGTATTTCCTCCTCTTCTTGGGGTGCTACAGCCCTTGGTAATTCCTTGAACTGCTGTACTTTCTCTCCAGTCAACATCTAGGTCTTCAGCCTGGTGTCTGTTACCTTAAAGCTTGCAGCTGATTGTGGTAACTAATGGTTTATGCTGTGGGTCAACTGTTTCACTGAGGATGACGTTGCAATCATGGATTCTACCTCAGTGCCTTTTCCTTACTAGGAGGAAGTCTACCTGAGTTGGATGTTGACTACTCTTATATGTGATCTTGTGACTGTCTCTCTTTCTGAACAATGTGTTGGATACTATTAAGCCATTTACCAGACAGAAGTCTAGAATGGCTTCTCCTTCTTTATTCCTGTTGCCCCACCCATGTGGACCCAGGCAGTCCTCATATCCTGTTCTGCCTGTCTCGATATGTGCATTCAAGTCACCCATTATCAACACCAATTCATGTTGTCCTGCTTTATCTAGTAGGTCCTGCAACTGCTGTCTGAATGCACTCTTTTCCTCACTGTCACAACCCTGCTGTGGGGCATACGCTGAGATTATGAATACTGCCGTATCATTACACTGGAGTCTGAATGACATGAGTCTGTCATTAATTCTGATGATATCCCTCACTGCCTTCTGAAGCCTCTCTCTCACCACAATTCCTACACCATTTCTAGCCTGTCTCCCACCTGAATAGTACAGCCTGGATCCCAAGCCAAGTGGCTTTGCTGCCCTTCCAGCTTGTCTCTTGGATACATAGGATGTCCAGCCTCTTCGGTATCATCATGTCATCCACTACCAAACTGCATCCTGTCAGTGAACCTACATTAAGAGTAGCAATTTTCAGTTCATGTTTGGCAGGTTGGTTGATTTTACGTCCAGCTGTCGCTCAACAGATCTATCCCAGGTAACCCAGGCTGGGCAACTAGACACCAGCCGGCCAGTAGCTTATTGAACCAGGGTTGCTGGGCTTTATGGTGGGCACACACTGGCCAGTTGGGGTGCATATACCCCTCGCACTGTTAGCAAGGGTCCCTGGTGTGGGTCAGATTAGGCCGGGTCTTCAACCCACTTATCACCGGTAACTACCCCTACCCATTTTTGGTGACATTAGTTAACATGACTGAATCACCTAGAGCCATATTTTACACTGTCAAATGGTTTTAACATTAATGATAATTTTCTGCTTTGCACTGTAATAGATTGGATGTGTAGATAATTGACTACTTTGTACTGTAATAGATCTGATTTGCAAACAGAAGGACTAATACTCACAAAAGGGTTAAGCTTCGTAAGGGGAGCACAACCCATGGTCAGCCCCTTGACAAGGCCTCATCTTCACCTGTCTCCCAGAGGAGGCCATGCCCAAGGAGGGATGAGCCTAGAGAATGCCCCCATTTCTAAGTTATAATAGCTCATGAAGGATCCTTAGTTAACCATTAGATTTGGAGCAGCGCTCATCTGTCTCAGCAATCAGTAAAATATTTTTGCAGGCATAAATGGCTCCTGAGATTTCTTTAACTTCAATAGATTAAATTTAATAATTTCAGGAAACCATACAGCAAGAAATTAGGATTAAGGTTCCTCTCCAAATAAGATCACAACCAAAAACATAGAAAGGAAGTACCTTGGAAATCAGAATCACTCCTATCATAACAAGACACCTTCCCTGGAACCAAAATGGCCAACGATTTTCTTACTTTATTGTTGTTATTCTCACCCCTTAATTCTGTAGGAGGTGAGAGCAATCTATTGCCAGAACACCAGGAAATGGAGATGTACCTTTAGATTAATAATACTAGAGAAAAGAGGAAATTAATTGATCTTATACAAAAACATGGAGTTCTGCTGCATCTTGTTCAATATGTATGATCTTCAATCATTTTATTTTGAATGTCATACATTCAAACAAATAACCACAAAAGAGGACGTGTCCAAGAAAAACTAGTAATTCAACAAACGGACACAAACGGAAACGCTGGCACTTACTAACACAGTTCGTTTCAGTGAAAAATTGACGAAAAAAGTTCTTTCCTCAAAGCACATCAAATAGTAACCACAAACCACAGGTAAAATTGCAAACTGGTAAACTCCAGCCACACTGTCCAGAAATAAATCCAAGCAAGTAACACAGCTCTAACGTTTATTCACTCCGTTTTCGTTATACAACTTCATCAGAAGCATGCAGAGTTCCAGCTTGAGAATAGATTTTCTAGATTTATATATAGAGAAGTTACCAGGTGGCTTCCTTAATACAGGTGTATATCGGAAGCCATGTTACCGTAATGCCTTATTGATGAGATCTAGTATGCATCCGGCATATGTGTTTAAGAACATTATCAAAGGTCAAGGTATGAGGGCCTCCAGACTGAACCCCTCAGAAGTAGGATTTGTAGAGGAGCTGGACAGTCTGAAGGTAAAATTATTAAATAGAGGTTACAGAGAATTTGAAATAAATGAGCACTTGGAAACTATTTCCACTTTACGACATGACATAGTGGCACCATACTTTGGACCTGTTGTGACCACTGGTAGAAGGGCAACACCTGTTACACAAACTTTTGTCAAAATTCCAGCATTTTACACATCAGATAATATAGAGATCAGAAATATTATTAGCAAGAATTGGCCAATCTTGCAAATAGATGAGGACATAAAGAAGATTGTTGGTGAACAACCAGACTTCCTATACAGGAGTAAGAAGAATTTGAAGAGAATGCTCTGCTACCCTAAGAATAAGGAAGTTGTGTTTGGAGATGAGTACACTAGACCATGTGGGCAGTGTAAATTTTGTACATACATAGACACCAACAGAAAGTTTCCTCATCCTGATTTACAAAGAGAATTTGTGACATCAGTTATAGCCAATTGTATGACATCTAATTTAGTTTATTTGGCAGTATGTCAGACTTGTTCTTCCTTCTATGTTGGCAAAATGAACAGGTCGCTTAGGGATAGGATACACGAACATGTATATCATATTAGAAAGAATTCAGCACATAATGCCCTAGCCAAACATATTACACAACATGGTGATACTCATAGGTTTTTATTCAGAGCCCTAGAAGTTATTCCCTCTAGTACTCGCGAAGGGGACATCAGGAACCACACTGAATACAGGGAGAATAACTGGATTATTATACTAAGACCAGATAGAGGCATGGGACTTAATGAAAGGGCATCTATTAAGCCCTTGTTAAGGAAGCGTCGGAATATCAAGCAGAAATGAACATCAAGTTTATAGTGCTTTTATTCTTCTTAATGTATGTATATTCTGTTAGAGAACTATATTTGGTCTATATTTAATGTACATAGTTTATTATATACACATATATAATCTTCCCATTTTTCCCAACATTTGCTTAAGTATTTTTTAGCATGACATTGTATGAATTCAGTTGTATATGCTTTTTACATATTTGATACATATTTTTATGTATATGTTAATATATGTCATATGCATAATATATATACATATTTTTTATAATTTGAAGTATTTAGGATATTTATTGGGGTAGTTCCATTTGCATATATGTATATATATTTTTGGGTTTAGTTAGATGTCTTTGGCATAAAGTTAGATATGCATCCAGTATAGTATTTGTAGTATAGTACATAGGATATACTTTTAAATATATGAATTGGTATAGAAGTCTGATTGGTTTGAATATTTTGAATTTGTATATAATCAGTTCAGCTTTAATATGGATGTATTATAGATCTGAGGAAGCTTTTTAAGCGAAAGAGCTTATCTGTGTCTGGACATCTGTGAATAAATAATTTTTTAACTTGAAGTTATTGCCTGCTTTCGCTCCGTTTCTATTATTGCAGCTACATTATACATTAATAAAATGTATGATTTATAAAATTCAAAAAATAGCCTTAAAACATTTTTTATATTATTTTTCTGCATCTTCTAGCAAATGTTCTTTCAAAGGTATTTCAGCTTTATCTGTCCAGATACTCTTCTGATGAGATCGGACTACTGGCTGGCATCCGCTTCCTTTCCTTGCCTGTCTGCATACACCAACTTTTGAGATATTCTGGGAGGAACAGGACATGGGATGAAACCTCACTGATGAATGCCTGACACAGGAGTTGAGAGTGTTACTTGTATAATATAATCGTCTGCACTTGCTAGAGATTTTTGTTTATAGCCCTAACTTGCCCCTCTGCGTTGTGGCATGCAGATAAACTTTCATGTACAATGTCCAGTCTGATGTGGGGGATTGCTTTCAGTCATTCAAAATGACAGGCTTGGATGGCATGCAGTCTAGCAGACTGTTTGTTTGTGGCTGTTCTAGTCTGATTCTACCGGCCTTCTCTCTGACAAGTCACAGTCAGACAAAATATACCACTCCACTTTATCCACAGGGATAGTTTCTCCAGCACATGGGCCTGTTACTCCAACCTTGGTAATTCAAGGCTTTCTCCATCTACAACTTGCAGCAGGCCATCAGTTTAAGGGTGTTTTACAGCTGGACAACCCTGTATCATTTCCAGAAAATTGATTTAGCTTATTCCAAAGAGTATGGTGATATATTTCTTCACATATGGGGAGCATAATAGCTAAAAACAGGTGGCACAGTGGTGCAACAGTTACTGTTGTTGCCTCATAGCAAGACATTCTCCAGTTTGATTTTCGGCTGGGGTGCCTTCTGTGTGGAGTCTGCTTGTTCTCCCTGGATTCACATGTGTCTCCTCTGGGTGCTCTGGTTTCCTCCCACATTCCAAAGACATGTGTCTGGAGCATTTCTCCCTGGGCATCTGCTGAAAATGGGCTCTGTCCCAGTTGGACTTTCCTGGTAAACAGATGTTAAATAAGAAAAACAATTGATAATGGGGTATTGGCTTTTAGAAAGTAGTGTCTAGTAAAGGTGTTAGGAGGAGAGACCTGACTACATGGCCTTTTTTAGGCATAAATAAACACTTTTGTATTTCTCTGCAGGCTTCCAAATACCCATACTCTCTGAATTTTATATGCATCATATTTAAACAACCTACACATATATGCTCCATTGCACTATGCCTAAAGCATGCTTTAAGGTGTCTGGGACAAAAATATATCTACCGCTATACACATGGTCCATTGTATTTACCCAGTCTATAGCATTCTTCCCCTTTCTTTTATCCCCACTCACATACCTCTTATAAATTTTTGATTTCCAAAATATTGTGCATTAATTACCATTTTGCTTTAGCTTGAATTAAATGCCAAAACATTTACATTTAACTTTCACTATTAAATAAATTAGTAACTGCTTTAAGACATGTTTGGGTAATGAAATGCAAAAGACATGTCTTTGAAGAAGTTCTCCATGTGAATGAAATTTACATAGAAAAAGATTCCTGTAAGTTTCCTACAGCTGCAGCTACTAACCACCTATAAAATTATCCAGCATCCATCTGTCTGTCCAGTACTAAAAATCATTTTATACAACTATGTTCCCAGTCAGTCGTTGTGATCTAGTTACCAAAAACTCGTGTCTGTCTACAGACCTATCAAATCTGCTGGGCATTGTCTGTACTAGTAAGGTTGCTAAGGCCTAGAATTCCTTACCCGTATCCATCAGGCCAATACCGTCTCTCTCTCTCATCTTTCAAAACCACTCTGAAATACTTTCTAGCTAAAATTTTGTTATTGCTAAAAAACAGATAAATTATATCCCTAAATGTGAACAAGTACCTTTTCATTCCTTATACCTCCTTACTGTTTCTTCTTCACTTACTTCCTTAATTCTATCAAATTCTCTTCCCAGACTTTCTTTCTAAATATACCATAAGTTTGTTTTTCCCTCACTTCATATTGCAATTCTGGTTTGTATTAGACTAACTTACCCTTAATTTCTCTACAAATTGTCTAAAATTTGTATAAATATTAAATGATTGTCATATAACTTGTATCAATTCTTAGCCAATGTTTTTATATGATCACTAATTTGTTATAATTATTTAAAATGCAGATGTTTTTGTTTTGTTTTTGAAGATTGTAAATTTATTGTTCTGAAAATATATTGTAATAATTTAGAAAGTTTTCTCCCCAGGCCTCTGCTGAAAATGGGCTTCTAGACAGTTGGATTTTCTTGGTAATCAAATATCAATAAATAAATAAGTCTGGTGTTGGAAGCTTATGTCAAAAAGCATTATACTCTGTTAGAATCCATGCAAAAGATTTTCTGTTTTAAATTTCAGAATTCCAAAAAATGATTCTTTCATGTCAAATCTTATTCAGTGCAAGCCGACTAGCTTTCAGTTGTTCTGTACCCTCATTGCATTTTTCTTGGTCACTGTGGACAAAAACTCCAAATGACAGTGCAGAAACTGGATTTGTGTCAAAAGCTGATGAAACCTATTCCAAAAAAAAGGATTGAAGTTGGGGATTCTAATTGATGAACAGGAATTTATCAACCACACCCTTCTCCAGTTAGATATACTGCTTTCCTTGTCCAGAGTTCTCAGCTGGTATCCCCCCTCAGACTTTGCATATGTCCAGTACTTCTCTTCTTCACATTCCCTCTACTGCCTGCAGGCTGGAGACCATAGTTTTTCATGTGCCATAGCTGCCATGTTGAATTCCTTATCCATACAAATTAGAAAACCCAGTTCCACCCGTATCTCCAACACTTCTTTTCATACTCACCTGTTGTCCAGAAACAACTGTGTAAATTGTCTATAAATATAATACCTATTCATGAGACCCAACATCTTGCACAGAATATTCCACACCCTTTTAGCTCTCTAAGGAAGTGTGTGATGATCTATGTTCTTAATTAATTGTCTATATAACTGCTAGTTTATGGTCTACTTATGGTGAAAACTGTTCTACTGGTACTTGTATATTTGAATTTCTACTTGTTTGGGGGACTGTTATTCACTCAGCCTCTCCTGAAAATGGGCCAAGGCCCAGTTAAATTTTAGCTATATGATGTAATATATCTTCACATGGAAAAAAAGAAAAAAAAAATCAGCTGATAATAAAATTGTCATATAGACTGAGTGAAATTGCATTTGTTAGTTGTGTGTAAATGTGTGAACCCTGCAAAGGGAGCAAGTCCTACACTTCACTGTGTAGGTCTGGAAACAGAGACATAGATATGTATAGGAACTGAAGGCAGAGTTTGATGCTTTTCATAAACATGAATGAACTAGGAGTCTTTAGTAAAGAAATGTAAAAAAAGTTTATTAGGGAAAAGGGTGCATTCCTCTAGTATAAAATTGGTTAGTATAACATATATGTAGGTACACGGGGTGGTCTGTAGATGTTAACTGCATCTACATTCCATTTCTCTGTGTTGTGATGCATACTATGCGATGATTCCACTTTCCCTTGTGACCAACTCTCAGTAGCAGTGAATGTGATGACAGACATTGAGGGAGTATAACAGTGTCTCATCTGTGAATAATAATCAATGGCTGTGATTTTAGAAAAGGCATAAACATACAGGTACACTGTCTACCACCTTTGTTCTCAAAACATTTTTATTATTTTAGTGCATAAGAAACATTATAACTATGAAATAAAAATTATAATAGAACAAAATTGATAGATAATCCAAACAATAAGAAAACTATTTACAAGGGTGTCTACTAAAAGACAAAATCAACTTGTTCCAACATTATTTACAAAATTAAAATTTGTTTAGTAATTCTTTAAGTTTTAACAAGATGTTGTAGGAAGTGTTTACTCTGGATTTTCTCATCTTGATTGTCAGAAGTTCGTAATGATAGACCTCATTTCCATATTTACAAATTCTTTCATTGTAAGAGTGTGTTCATTTTTCCAGTGCTTAGTGATTGCTTTCCTGGCTATTGATAATAAGCTCCACGACAAAGTATAATTTACTTTCTTTATGCAGTCTGGTATCTGTGAATTGAACACAAATATTTAGTTAGGACAAATTTGTCTGTGAATAGTGATTGCAAAAAAACATTAACCTTATCCCAAAATGGTTTGACAGTTGCACAATCAGTAAACATATGTTGCTAATCAGCTTTGTCTACCACCTTTGTGAAAGTTGGTTGTCTGTTTAACATAATCTAAATAACCAGGGAAGGTACTGCCAATAATGTTTGCAAAAATCCTTTGCATCAAGCCAGAAGACTGTGATACTACTGGTTGTCTTTGCTGTGAGACCAGTGTCACCAACTCTGAGACAAGGAGCCTCAGACATCACTTCTGCTGGATAGACACTGTGTTTGGCTATCATCTCTCCTCCAAACATGGATTCTGTACTCCACCATCTTTTGTGAGCTCCTGTGTTGATCAAAGGAAATGCTACAAAGCCACTCTGAAAGTGTATATAATGTTTCTGTATGGCTGTTTTTCATCCCTCTATAGCTGTGTGTTTATCTTTGCTTGCTCATCCTGGTTTGTAGTTGAAAAGGGCTTTGGACCAGTCCACCTAGTCTGCCAACACATGTAATAAATAAACATAAATTACAAGACTCTCGCTGGCATCCTTAAATGCATCTTCTAATGTCCTTTGCTGAAAATAAATTTTTACCTTCCAAAACAGAATGAAAAGCATGGAAAAAAAAACTTAAAAAAATCAAGAATGAAAGCTCCCAAACGTTTCATTACTGAATTACTTCAGGACCCATCGGTGTGTAATGGAATAGAAAAATTCTCATATTGATAGACTGGCAGTAATCAACTATGTCTTACTGGTGCAGTGTTATTCAAAGTTGGAACTGATTTTCAGTAAAGGTCTACAAGTGATGATCTCTAATGCAAATATGCCCACAGAAGATTCAGGCATAGAGAAAAAACAGGAAATTACAGCAGTTTGTTTTGATACATGTATTCAATTTTATGTAAATATATTAAGTTTTGTGATGCATTTCATTTCAGTGGTAGAATTATATCATATCTTGCAACGTCTGATACTTATGAAGCGAGGTGTTATTATCTATAGCAGCTAACCCTGACATTTCAGATTACTGCATCTTAAATGCAAGAGAAGTAGGCATTTAAATATTACTCTGCAATGTAGCTTAGATTTAAGGAAGAACCACACTC
The DNA here is from genome assembly GCF_019279795.1 of Protopterus annectens. Taxonomy (NCBI): domain Eukaryota; kingdom Metazoa; phylum Chordata; order Ceratodontiformes; family Protopteridae; genus Protopterus; species Protopterus annectens. Next base: position 844,573,411 of record NC_056735.1, on the reverse strand, counting down.
ATGTCATGTTATGTGCTTATCATAACTGGGCTGTAATCAGTGGATAATTACTATTTCCAGCATGACAGTTTAATCTTAACTTTCCTAGTTTAGGATCCGTATTTTAGTAGCATGTTTACAACATTAAGAGAGAGCAAATATAATAGTGACAATAAGCTATGCTGGCATTCTGCAGAAGTATATTTATTGGAACTAGTGTAATGAAAAGTTACTAACAGGTTTAATAGCCCAATGGTAAATCATATAATTGGGGAAGACACGTGGAAAAGTATAGCTTTTCTTTTGTTTCACTAAAATTTTCTCTTTCAGCTCAGCTGCATTAATTACAGCCTCTGCATTTATTTTGATGAAGGCAGAGGTACAAGTGCACACAGGTAAAAAAGATCAAATGTACAATTACATGTTTGCTTTTATTTTTTCTTAAGCTATAGTAACCAAGGTTTATTTAAGGTTCATACCTGTAGTCACTCTTGGTATAATATTGTAAAAATACTACAGCTGAGTCTATAACTGAGCATACTAATAATGCAATGTCATATTAATGGGTAATATGTTTGGGATCAGCTACTTATACTAATTCTAAGATCCATTTAATAAAAACAGTGACATAACAGGGATGCCTGAAGGATTGTTTTGCACAATCTTTTGTGTGGGTGTTCGTGACTGCAGCATTGTGTCAGTTTTCTAAGCTGACTGCTTAGCTATATTTACTTAAGGAAATAACTGATGAATTTATCAGAAAAAAATGATAAGCAGCTGAAAATCACAATTTTTATTTTATACTATCAATTTGTTATAATAGTTCAAAATTCTTATTATTAAAATGTGACAGGAAAATCCAGATGAATGATAGAAAATAGTTGCCCATTTCACACTTACAGTTTAATACTTTTTTAAGGACATATATACCAGTTTATCTGTTAAGAGAACATATCTCATAATCTGATGTGGTTTAGTTGGGACACACACAGAGGTCATGCACTTTCAAGCATAAAGTTGTAACTTGAAAACATACTTGCTGTATGTGACAAAACTTTGAACATTGTCAGTAAAATTTATCATGATGCCCTGTTTCTGGTGATACTATATTCACATTTTCTAAATTGCTAATACTGTCTGAAGTGATTTCATTTCTGGAAAGCATCGACTAAAAAATTATGTTTGAGGTGATTTGTTCTGCTTGCAATTAAACATAAAGAAAAGGAAAAAAAACATAATGAATGAAGTGTGAAAAGATATAACACTGATATAATTTAGGTTAACTTAATTTAGATAAAGCTAATAATATTCATATATTCAAAAACTAAATAATCAGCTAAACACATGCTATAAAATGCACTGCTTTAATGTATGCTATACAGAAGCAAACATGAGGTTATCAGATATTTAATGGTTGTTCACAAGGAATAGCACCAGGGAAAAAAGTATTATTGACTATTAATATGCAAAGAAAAAATAAACTAGCCTTCTTAAATTAAACACACTGAAGGAATTTTGCATCAATGTATTTATTTAATCATATCTACATTTCTAAATGTTGTGCCAGTCTTTTACAGAGAATGTGCACAATGCCATTTGTCTGCAGAGTAAAAGAAGCATGATTCATAACAATGATTCCCACTGTTGTCTCACTTCATACTCTTGGACCCATGGCAAGCACTGTGAGTGAGGTCAACACTCAATAAACTGTGTTAGCACACTTAATCAGACTGTAATCCCATGTATCTGACCAAACAAATGCAAAATGCATCAGCAGTAGTGCTATGACAAAGCTATTCAGTTTATTGCATTATGAATATAATATTTCCATTGCACCAGGTTTGTAGTTTGCAAAGGATAACATTTTGCTTTTGCATGAGGGTCTCCATATGTAAGTTTCTATGTGTGTGAGTGTATGTGTGTGTGGAGGGGTTTGTGCATATATGTGAGTGTCTGTGCTGCATTCATTAATAGCAGAGTCTAGATAAAGGTTGTGATAAAAGATAAAAATATATCTGAAGTGTCTCTGTGAATTGTGCACTCTGTGCATTTTTTATCCATACTCATGGTACATCATTAAAATTTCATCTACATCTTCATGAAGCATTTATCTGCCTTCTTCATGCATTATTTATCACATGAAAAAATACCCTGATATATGAAGATATCATGGGAGATATGCAAATTACCATTTTACAGATCAATCCTACAGAGGCAAGTATAGAGACTGGACCAGGATAGCAGGCTGAGATTAGCACCTGAGCAAAGTTTGAGGATGATGCCAACACACAGAACAATTCACAGTTCCAAGACAGATTTATACTGTCATTCTGTCTCCCTAATGGCTGTGCCTGCATCCATTAATGATGTGACAGTGTGGCCTCACTCACACCTCAGATATAGGAGGAATAGTGGAGGACTCATCATTCTTGTTAGGGGAGTATCCATCTGTGACTGTGAGTACAGCCAGTATTTCTCTTGGGGCTGCAGTGTTGGACCAACATAATGCATTCTACATATGTATATCCACCGTGCAGCAGCCTGGTAGGGGTTCCCAGTGCTGTCCAATGTCACAATGGCATCAGTCAACACTTGTGAAGGTTATAATCCAGGGACAGTCTGCAGCTACACAATCTGCCTTGGAGGTGACTGTGCACTGGGTGTCTTCTATGACAAATTTACTTGGGAATGCCAATGCCTCCAGGAGGTAATAGAGTCTAGATATAAAGCCATGAAATATTTCATGAGGACTGTGGTATCAACCACTGCTGCCATATTTTCATCCATTCTGAGGATAGCAAGTGCCACCATTTCTACCCTACCCATGAATATTGGCCATGTCTGGGGTCATGCCCTTTTCCAGAATAGATGCATAGGGTGGCCATTGTTGGGATCATATTTTAAAACTGCAGCAGTAGGGTTATCACAGTACCCATCTCATGTCTAGGATGGACTCAGTAAAGAAACAGTAGGGTTCTGACTCTTTGTCAGTGATCCATCTTCAGGTCTTGATTCAGCAGGATACAGCCACAGCAGGGTCATGAGGGGGCTGTAGTCCTGTTATATCTGGCCATCACAAAGGCCAGAGTGCTTGTACCTGTAATGATTCTGCCACCTGGTCCATAGAAAAACTCAGGTATGACATTGATGCTACTCCTCCCTGTGATCCAAATCTCATCTTTAATGACTATTAAGCACCCACCTCCATGTTATATCCAGTTTACCTTTACATGTTCAAAGGTCAAATCTTTGAACCCGCTGCCATGAACTGTAAACTGCGAAATTCCAAAATCGCAAAAAACGAAGTGCCGAATTAAGAAATGTCACCCCTTTTTGACTCATGGTAGCACTTGTTTCAGTGAACTGCCGAAATTAGATTATTTTATGACATTTCATGAATTTGGCATTACAGAATTTGCATATCTGCTTCATGGATGTGCATGTACGACCATTTGACTTTCAAACATGTAAAGGTAAACCATTGTATACTTGTGCACCTAGGTATATATGTAAACGATGAAGGCCCTGACCTGTACACCTTTCCATCTTTCGTGGTGTAAGTGGAAATGTCTGATGCAGTGTGATTTGACCATGCAGCTACCTGCATGGCTTTAAGATAATGCTGCATGCATCATTTTTCTATATGTCACACTACACCAAGTACTTGTCAGGTCCCATAGAGGCTGACTAGATGTTGTCAATTTACCTACAATGCTGCATACTGTACATACAATGCTGTTTAGTGGGCATCATGGTGGGTGTTTGATAACATCATTGCCATACTAGTCGATGATGTGCTGGTGACTACAAAAGAACCTGCTGTTGTGGGTGTGGTGGTTCCCAGGCCTAATGGCTGGACTGGCTGATTACTTATAATCATATTGTGCAACATGCAGCAGGCTAAAACAACCTGAAGTCCATGACAGTGGCACATTGCAATATCCCCCACATGTGTTTAGGCAGCAGAACTCACTTGCTCCACATTGTTCTTGGTTTGTGCATATCAGTGTTTGATCATATTTTGTGGAGTCCATAAGAATGACATCATCCAGGTTTCCAGGAGGTATTCTGCATCATTTGCAGTACAACAGAGGCACATACAGAAAGGGCATAAGACGTATTTAGATAACACCTGTGGTAGGCATGCATTTGCCACTGTGCCTACACATACCAACTAGATGACCTTGTGGAACATCCTTGTCCAGAAAGAGGTGATACAGTCAATCTGCATACCATGGTGTTTTGTTTCAGAAGTATTTGCATTTGTTTATTTAAATATAATGCATGTGTACAGTTATAGAATAATTGCAAGATACATAAAATATCATTCATTTTGTAGAAAATTGCATATTAGATAAAAGTTGTGCTCACAATGCCATAAAGGTATATATTTTAGAAACAATCACATTCCAAAATACAATAATCACCTATATTTTTGATCATCTCCATGCGCAAGTGTGGACACGTGCACACACACACACACACACACACACACACACAGACACACACGCACACACACACACACACACACACACACACACACACACACACACACACACACAAACACACACACACACTCAAAATAAACACAATTTTATACTTATTTACATTTTGGTTAAAAATTTTAAAAATATTTTATGTACTTTTTGCCTGTTTGTAAACATATTAAGTATAGCATGCATTAAACAACAATTTTAAAATATAATGTGGATAACATGGTGGTTACAGTGCAATTGCATCTGTTGTTTTATTACTGAAATTATTTTAATTTCTTTAACTTAGGGTATCAATATTATTGTGATGCTTGTGCATAAATCTGCCACTTTGTTTTGGTGAGACTGTAACAAATGTGCCACACATAAACCTTATAAAGTATATATAAATGTTTTGATGCAGAGATGAGATAATGAAGATAAAAAACCTGAACTGTGCATATTAAATTAAAACATGGATAGAACCTGTATTTGTTTTACTCTATAATGCATAAAAAGTATGTGTGCAACACTGCTTGCAAATGTATTCCAGGAAGAGCAGCATAAGTATAAAATATAAAATGAACAACCAGTAGATAGAATGTATGGAAGAAAATAAAATTACTGTGCTGTCCTTAACTGTAGGGAGTAAAATCATCCACTTTGTATCTCTTTGAAGAAGAGGCAACCATGCTGAGTAAGTAATTAATTTCACTGAAACTGTTATTAACACCATTTTGGGTTCCTCTGTGGAGGATGTGAGGCAGAAAAAGATAAACAAATGATTTCTCCAAGATATTACTTTTGGGGACATTTTCAGAAAATACAATGGAATTTGGATCATTGAGGGGGAAGGGCTTTGAGAGAATAGCATTAATGGTTTATCTTCCATTGTGCATCCATTATAAATTATGATGTCCCTTCTCTGGGCCAGTAATCAAGGAGCCCCAGTCCTCATCACTGACACTGGTGGGGAACGTTCACTTAGGACAAAAATGGATACACACACTATTTTCAGATGCAGCTCTCTGCACCATGCACAGTTTCCCTTAAGAGTACACAAGGAGCACACTCCAGTCCAGGGGCTGGATTTTCCTCTCCAGGCCCCAAATAAGATGGCACCTTTCTCACTGCAGAAATCAGTGCTGTGTATCCCTGTTCTAAGTAGCTGACACACACTCTTTGAGATTTGATTTTTAAACACACACACACACACACACACACACACACACACACACACACACACACACACACACACACACACACACCTGGGAAAGACTTGCTAAGATTTACCTGCTATACCACCTCCACCCAGACTATAAGGTAGATTCACTGCCACCAGGCAGCTACCAGGGTATCTAATTATTCTTAGTAAAATTAATACTTATATAAATGGTAGTATTAACCAAGCAGCAAGACTTTCAGGAGCAGGAAGCCACAGTGCCACCAAATAAATGCAATTACTATCAAAGGTTAAACTATTTTCTAAAAGACCAGCCACAATGAAAGGTTTAGATATATTTAATAATAAATAATAAAATAGAAAACATAAACATACTATTTGCAATAAACACCAGAGTTTCAATTAATAGGAAATATGAAATTAACACAGATGGACTCAGACAGATACAGAAAAACAACATTTAACTAGTCTCACTATATTTGCCTAACTGACTGAAGAATTACTATTCCCTGGTTACTTAGTAAAGCAAGACAAGATGAAGTGGATGAGTGGTCTTGTCAGTTCCAAAACAGAATGCTGAGTGTCACTATCACATCTCTCACTAATATCTAAATACAATTTCAGTGCTGGTTACAGAATTACATCACATTTTGTCACCTGATTCTGTGGTTCTCACACTATCCCCCTGACTAGAAGCTGAACCAAGATCTAGTACAGATGTGTCACAATATACACCTTGGGCTTTGCTAAAGCTTATTCCAGCATCTGGAAACTGTACAACAGTTGCAACCCTTTTATCCTTCCTGCAGAGACTAACTGACCATTCTCTGGCACCCCGGGTAGCAATTAGTTCACCACTAAAGGCAATAAGAGCAGGATTACAACCCAGACATTGTGTCTCTGGCTGCATTCAGGCCTGTGAGATGTAATCTTTATGGTCTAAATCAAGTCATTTAATTTCAGGCTATTTTTCCTAATGTAAACTGAGCTGAGCTTAACCCCTTCCCTTCCAGCATCCTCTGTTAACATATATACATTTCCTCAGTTACAGTACAGTCTGACATACATGTATATTTATTTTATGTTCATCAGGACATACTGTTGATACATTTTTAACACAAGCAACTTTACAAATAAATTTTTAACACAATCATCTGTACAAATCAGTTTGATATTTAAAGGACATAAAATTCTTTACAAAATTCCAGATAGTTATGCTGGCATGTGTTACACATGCAATGCCCTACTCTCTCTGGCATAGCTGACACTACCTCATATCGTCACATAAGACCTTCCTTCAGGGCCAGATGGCATGACCCTTTCTGAAAATACTTTTTAACTGGCAGCCATTATTTTTACCATTTGTAGTGAATGTTGCCCATGTCCAAAGTATGCCACATTTGAGAATTATGGGAACTACCAAACTACCAAAATGGTGTGTATGCCACTCCAAACACACACACACACACACACACACACACACACATATATATATATATATATATATATATATATATATATATATATACACACACACACACACATGTGCACGTGTGCACACACACACACACACACACACACACACACACACACACACACACACACACACACACACACATATTGGGAGTAGAGGAAATGGTAGCCTTTTCTACTGAGGGGTCTCTGGGACTGTGGGCTAGGATGGGGCCTTTATTGTCACATGAGTTAATTCTCTGGCATGCAGTACTTCAGGGAAGTGGGTGATGTTGCTAAGAGCCATTCATAGTGTTTCTTGTATCTCTTCTCTTCAGTCTTAGGGAACTATATGTGGTTGTCAAGATGTTGCAACATAACACTGAGAAATATACTAAATATCCACAAGGCAAAAGCCTTGAAAGTATCCCTGGTGTCCTTATTTGATGGCTGGGAGTTCCCAGAGCTAGGATTGTAAGAGCTACATATACCTTGGTATTCAAAGCTATAGACAGATCACACATTCCTTGAGATTCATCATGGGTGAAATTCATTGACCACCTCTGGATGATATACTGGCCCACTGTATAGTGATGCCCTTTCTAATCATCAGTCAGGGCATGGTAGGTCATGTGTTGCCAGCAGAGCTTAACAGTACCTGGGTCTGTGTGGATGTACAACACAATCTACACAACTGGTGTCTAAGGCAATGCAGAGCTCCACAACATAAACTGCTACAGTTGGGAACATGTCTGTTCTGCTATTTTTCTATATGCTTTTCCTTATATCATGGTATGCAATCAAGCTGTGTGACTTCTACACTGACATTCATGAATCATAGCTTTTTAAATTTGGTTTATTTACATGTCATTGTATATTCATTTCACTGCATGTATCCATTTGCAGGTAGTTATGTTTTCATTTACATTCATATCTCTTTCCAATAGGAGGCATGCACAGCCGGGGTCAGTGGACCCCCCCACTCATCTCTATTAGTATGCAGTGGGACTTGAACTCAGATTATTTGCCTTAGAGGCTGTAAGAAATCCCCATTCTCCTACTGAGGATGGGGGAAGCTGGAGCCTTTTTGTACACCACTATGTATAGCAGGGTGAAGCACATAAGTCTTCACTATTCAATGTCTTTTGTAATGTCCCTGAGTTTTTGGTCTAAAATAATTGATTATTAGGCATGCCACTGAGGATTGTACACAGTCAATGATGCAAGGTGTAATTGCTTCATTCTTCTTTTTGTTCTGAAAATGCATGTGGATGCAAGACCTGTTTTTCTACAAGTTTTTAAATTTCAAAAAAGCTAGGAAGTGAATAATATCCCTGTGTTTTGTCCTTTGATCGTGCCTTATAATTTGCTTCATACACAAATCTTGTTCGATGCAGTTGAGAAGTATGTTCTATAATATACTGCACAATATCTCTCATCTTCTTTGCTAAAAGTTGTGAACAAAGCAATAAAGTAATGGTGGGAATAAACAAATAAATTAAATAATTAAATATACCAACTCCAAGATCACACCACAGTGGAAAAAAGTTAATTTCCGAACCTCACTGTATCGCGATCACCATACAGGATGTAAACATAATATCTAAATCACTTACTTGTATGGCCTAAAAACACATACAGATTGGCAAAATAAACACTTTTTCCTATACTCACTTTTCCCAGCACTTCTCAGAACACTAACTTAACTTTCATGAAAGCAGCACATCCATATGTTTACATTCTGTATGCTGACCATGTTACAGTGGTGAAAGTGCTGTCAGTTTGTGTGCATGGTTTAATAACGTGCAACGTTCGCTTTTACCACTGGTGTGGTCTGTTTTTATTGTGCATGGTTTAATAAAGTGTAATGCTCGGTTTTAGCACTGGTGTGGTCTGTTTTTATTATTTTTTAGTTTGTTCACAAGTTATTAGCTTTTGCTAGCTTTTGAATTATTGGTTTTGCAGCCCATCAGTGTTTTTTTGAGTCGTTTCTTCACTGCATTGAACTGTATTTGAATATTACAGAGTACTGATTTGCTATTTTGTGCATAAGGAATGGAAGGTTTAATCCATGAACTTACTGATTTAGTTCACAGACTGGCTGCTAACATGAATTAGGAGAGGGCTAGAGAAATACTAATATTACTTTTAATTTTTCTGATTTGGAAAACCTAACTCTGCATACTCCTTTATTGGATTCTGAGAGGTGAGTTATCCGGTTAGCCAGGAACCATCAGGCTCATTTGGACTAACGGATTGTTTTTCCGCTACGGTTTTTAGTTTTGATGCACAGGAAAAGGAAGCAAGCAATTTCGGGTCACTAAAAATGCAAATTGCAACATTTGAGTGCACCTGCAAGAAATATAGAACTTTACAAATGGACAGTACTTTTTTGGACAAGTCGTTGTCCCTTAAACAAGTTCCGAAAGGGTTAAGGATATGGAAGTTGCCAAATGGGCTTGAAAAAGGAACGGCAGCTTTTTGCGAGCTTACAGATTTTTATAACAAAACGGGACTGGAATTAGTGGGTATTACCATCAGGGACAATGAAGCAAAAAAAGTTAAAAAGTGACATTGTAGAACTAAATATGAGTATTTGTAAAGACATTGTTTACACAACACAAAGAATCTTATGATAAGGTACTAATGGACTTGGATATGTTTGTCAAGGAAGGCATTGTTAGAAAAGAACGTACATTACAGAGGGACATTTCTGATTATGCAAACAACAAGGTGTTTCCCTCAAGGTACTTATCAACTGAAGGGAAGGATAAGACAAACAAAATAAACATAAGAAGGGACAATATAAGTAAGAACAATGAAAGAAGTAACAATGACAACAGGGAAGAAATTTTTTTACAAAGTTCCCCGGAGCTGAGATGATCCGAACATCTCAGGAATCAAGATGGATGAAAACACATGGGGAATATGATCAATTGGAATTACCAAGGGGAAGGGTTGGAAAAGGAAAAACAACAGGAAGTATTAACAAAGGATAATTTTGATGTCAACCTTGTTGAAGAATCTGTATGGAATTACAACACTGATGTAGAAATTATTAAAAATGGTGACTTTTCTATATATAATTTTTGTAATCTAGAGCTTACAACTGTTCATCTTGATTTATTGAAAAACGGTTTTGCATCTGTGCTTACATTTAAAACCGGTATTGCCACAGTAATGGTTAGCCTCAAATTATTTACTAGGAAGTTAATCTTGAGGTTGTTTTTTCTGACCAACAATCTACAACACAAGGCCACTTAGTAATGAAACGTAAAAATACATTTATTCCATCTTACAACGTTAATGTACAAAATTTTGAACAGAGGTGTGAGACTGAGTTTAGAGAAATTTTGGGAGATAAGCACCGTAATAAGGACAATTTGCAAAGAGATGAGAGATTCATTTTCAATGAGTTAACAAAGAAAAGAACATTAGGTTTATGAAACCAGATAAAGGTGGTGTGATTATGCCAAAGATTGATTACATTTGTAAAATGTTTGAAATTTTAAATGACACCTCAACATATGAAAGAGTGTCCCAAAATGAAGTTAATAGGGCATATACAAAAATAGATTTGGGATTATATGATACTTTCATGCAAGGGACTATAGATACACAAGAACCGGACTAACCCTACATTCAGACCAATAGCGGATCTGAGAAGTTCAAAAACTGAGCCCTTGGCAGCATACATAAACAGGCACTCTAAAACAGTATTGAAGGAAGAAAGAGGTCATTGTCTCCCTCTACTCTTCCCTCATTAGGCCAATCATTGAGTACAATGCCCCATTTGGCATGTACCTCACTAAACACCTGCAACAACTGGAGAGGCCACAAAAGTAAATCACAAAGAGGATCCTAGGCCTTAAACACTTGTCCTATATGGACAGACTCAAAAAACGCCAACTATTCTCTGTCTCATATCGCCTACTTAGAGGTGATCTCTGCTTGACTTACAAAGCCATGTCTGACCCAGCTCTGTTAGAAATGCTATATCTAAAGAAATCCCAATCCCTCCGCACCACATGCTCCATAGACCTCAACCTCATTACCACAATTAACAGAACATGCTGGAGGGACAGGTTCATAACCCAGAGAGTGCCCATGCTATGGAACAGACTTCCCATACATGTCAAGCAGAGCACATCGCTGACCCTCTTCAAGAGAAATGTTGATGAGTGGATGGGAAACAGAAAATTCACCCCAGGGATAACACCAGTGGCTCTATTCAACAGAGGCACTGGGAACTAAGGTTGGGTGGCACTATGCCCGGGTAAGCCTATGGCTAGGCTTGTAAAGGTCCCAGGGCTATTAGCCTAGTACACACCTATGAACCTATGAACAGAGCCCCTCACATTTTAAAGGACTCATGGCATTGTTTAGAAAGGTTAAGGGAAATAAACAACCTTGAAGGACACATCTTTTTGACAATTTATGTTAACTTATTTTCTGTCATACTCCATGACATAGGTTTAGAATACTTCCGTGGTAATCTGACCAGCCATAGTGATTTAAGTAATAGTAAAATTAACTTGTTAGTTGGACTTATGGACTTAGTATTGAACAACAACTTTATTCACTTTAAGGGGAATACTTCTGTCAAGTAGCAGGAGTGGCAATGGGGGCCAAATGTGCCCCAGCATTTGCCAGTTTGGTACTGCTTGAGTGGGAGAAAAGGTTTATTTTTTCGGCTCCTTTCATGAATAGAATACAGTTGTTTTTAAGATTTTTGGACGACATACTCATCTTATGGTTAGGTGAATCTGAGGAAATAAAAGCATTTATTAATTTCTTGAATGGTACCACTACATTTCTGTCATTTACCTACAGGTATGATGAAGAGCTGAAAGATTTTTTGGACATCTTTCTCAGAAAGAGTACTGAAAATGGAGAGATTTTAACATCTACCATTTATAGAAAAGAAACTTATTCCAATATGCTTTTGCATTACCAGAGTTGTCACCCCCCCCCACCAGAAAAGAGTGTCGTAAAAGGGCAGGTGGTCAGACTAAATAAGTTGGTAAATGAAGAAGATGACTTCAAAGGAGATATGTATAAACTTATAGGGATGTTTATGAATAGGGGTTACCCGGTTAAAATGTTATTGAAAATTAGATGTGAAGTATTGGAGAAAAGGCTTAACATTTGCTCCAATACAAGAGCGAGATGAGCTCAATCCAAGATTCATCTGAGGGCCCTTTTGGTTGTGATGTGATGGTTGTGCAGTATAATGAAGATGCACCCCATTTAGTAAAAACTTGAGACTGGAGTTTTGACACTGCTTTGGAAAACAAATTGGGATTAAAGCCCAAAATAGGTTACAGTAGGGGAAGGAATTTGAAAGACATATTTGAGTCCAATGAGAAAAACAATAACAAATATTATAGGTCCAAAATGTTCAAATGTGGAGCTTGTAACATTTGTAAATGTATTAATGATGGCCCGTACGTCTCAACTGAGGGTTATGATAGAACCTTGCATTGTCCGGGGCGCAGTAATTGTAACACCACAAATGTGGTTTATGTGGCAATGTGTACAGCATGTACCAGATTTTATGTGGGAAAAACTATTAGGAGACTAAGGGGCAGGATCACTGAACATGTGAGAGACATTAAAAATAAAAAGACAAGTAGTGCCTTATATATACACCGTACTTTATGTTAAAGTTTTAAAATATTTTTATTTTTTATTATTGATAAGATTGATTATAATGAAAGTGGTGGGAATGTGGATTTGGAAGTTTCAGTTAGAGAAACAAAGTGGCAATTTAGGCTCAATGCAAAGAATGAGCCTGGTTTAAATGACGGGATCTCAATAGCTCCTATACTTAAGCAGAGAGCTATCGTAGTCTAATGTTGTTTTAATTAATTTTCATGTTTGTAGCTCACTTTTAATTATAATTTTTGTGTTTTGACATTTGTAATGTAAATAGAAACATTTTATGTTTGTAGAAGTTTACATTTGATGTAGATAATTATGTATTGAGTAATTGATAGGATGCATAATTGTTGGAACTTACGATATAAAAGGAAGTGCCTTCATCATATTGTTGACTCTGAAGAAGCCCATGTAAAAACAGGGTGAAAGCGCTAAGTCAATTTGTGTGCATGGTATAATAAAGTGTAATGCTCAGTTTTAAAACTGGTGTGGTCCATTTTTATTATTTTTTACTTTGTTCTCCTTTATCATCCCTTTCCACTTACCTCTTTCACTAATGTCTTAACTCATTCATATTCCACAGCTATGTAAAGTCACATATCGACCAGCATGGAAACATAATCCATAGATTCCTGATATATATTTCTGCAAAATCAGGTTAAAAAGCATAAGATAAGCAAATCTAAATATCTTATGAACAGTAAGTGACACCAAAAAGTGTGAATAATAGTTTTGTACATAAACACTTTATTACAACATAGTGTCTATTGTATACAGTCACGTTTTTTTCATAAATATAGTTGTATAGTATAATACAAAAATTCTGTTACTATATTTTATGTAAATGTTTGTAAACAGTTTTTCATAGCTTGCAAGCAGCATGTGGTAGACACATACTACCAACAGCAAGCATCTGTAGGTTCTTAAGGTTTTATTTGACAACAAGCAATTCCTTTTGGAATGCTTTTTAAAAATATTTGCAGATATGTGAAAATAATGCTTATTTGAATTATTATTAATTATAATAAAACATTTAACATCTTGGAAACGCTATCAGTTATTGTTCAAATATCACTGAGAGTAATTTCTAGTATCATCTGTTTTGGCTGATGTCATGCAATCATTTTTAAGTCACTTGGTTTTGGATGCATTAATATAAATTAGGAAATACTGCATATGTTCATAACAACTGACAAACAACTTGCAACATCTCCTGTGTAATGTGTTTTACATGGACAGTGAAAGTAAAATTTTCATATTCTGACATTACACATAATGTGTTCCTCATTTTTGAAAATATGAAGCATGGCCATAACAAGTTAAAAAAAACATATTTGTTAACATTGCACTCCATTCTAGACCATCTCAGTAATCATTATATTCCTAATAACCTGCCTTTTCACATGATTTCTATCATGAATTGCCAAGTTGGTTATTTAAGAAAGCAAGCTGCAGACAATGGCATGATGTCATAAGGAGCTATGAGTGACTAATGCAAGCATACAGAAAGGTTTCATAGCTACTAACTACTTACAAGGTACCTTCCTACCCCTGCTTCATTCTTTATCCCTATTATCTGTTCTCTGCCCTCTTTCCTTATCAATCTTCATGTTGGTCTTTCTTCCCCAACCTCATTTGCTATTATTTTCTTTATATCTGCTAATTCTTCATTCATTTTAGTATTTGCTACTCATTTGTCATCCTTCCATCTTATACCCATTAGTCTCTTTAGGCTATGGTTTTCATAGATAGCATTAACTTTATTTAATCAGCTTTTCTAGAAAATTCATATTTTTCAGAATCTTTTATGTGAACCTCCAATTCAGTGTATTAAAAGCCTATTTGAGGTTTATTAGCATCAACAACAAACCAGCACGCCTATCTTTGCTCAATCCACATAGTCCATTACTGACTTCCAGCTGTCTACTGTTATTAACAAAATCTGGCAGACCTCATTTCACCAAGCTAGCCATAAGCCTCCTTTCAAAGCATTTTTGCTGAAATCCTAGGATACTCCTTTGCATTAATATAAATTAAGGATATGGGCCTATAGTTTTTGTGGTCATCCCGGGTCTATATTATCTTGCCAAAAGGTGTTTCCAGTGAATACGCAAGATTGAACTTCAAACCGTGAAAACTCACTAACGCGAACGGCCAGGTCACAGATTTTTTTTCCTAGTTAAAAAAAATCGGTTGGCCGTCACCATGAAATTGACCTTTACCCCACTGTCGAGCGATCTCGGAGTCGGTATATTTATTTAGGGGGGTGTGGGGGTCACAGCCCCCCACATCGGGGGGGCCCCACCACTTTATAATAATTTAAATGGTCAGTGGTGTTTAGTTGGTCCACTGATTTTTTTCCCTAGGAAAAAAAAATCGATGACATGGCCGTTCGCGTTAGTGGGTTTTCGTGGTTTGAGGTTTAATCTTGCCGTATTCACTGGAAACAGCTTTCGGCAAGATAATATAGACCCATTATCCCACCCTGTTCCTCCTTTTGGTATCTCTATATTTATTATCCACCTCCTTGATGATTGTTTTTCCCTTGACATTTTGAGGCCTGTTTCATCACCATATCACCTAATTCTGCATAATTATAAAACGTTAATAGGGAAATCATTGTCTTCATTTGTCTTCTCCCTTCACTTAGGCTAATAACTCCTGCACTGCTCCTCTTTGACAGAGACAGATAAAAAAAAATGTTGGGGAGGACTGGACTACCTGAAACAAAACTGGCAGTAGTGAACTGAGACAGATTTTAGAGAGCTTTCTCTGGTTCCCCAAGTTTTTTTTCATCTAGTCTTTCTCTGTATATCTAATATAATCCCCCATTTACAAAATTCATTATCTGTTCACCCATATTACACTTCTGTTGCACCTCAAATAGCACATTCTTTAAGTCTGCAAAGGTACACACTGCTTCATTTTTCCTTTCAATTTAGCACCCTTTCAACTTTACCAATTTCTTAATCCTTGCTTATAATTTTGGTCATTAAGTCTCCATACTAAGTCACAACATCCTCCTGCATCCATCAACTGCTGCTCTTGCTGTTTAACTTAGCTTTTATTTTAATCATTATCATTTCATCTACTTAACACTTCAGAACATCAATTTTTCTTATTGGACAAAATACACCATCTCCCTTTTTATCTCATCCTTTATATCAAGCTGGCAACTCTTTAGCTCCCCACCTTTTAAAATTCTTCTCTTGTAGCTCATAGTCCCCTGTTTTTCCCATCACTATACCCTCATGTTAATTTTGTATCATCCATTGCCATTTTTTATTTCACACCTCTTCTGCTTATGATTTCCCATGCTATTTCCCCAGCCATACTTTCCAATAATTCTGTTATGCTAAGCTATTCTTCTTGCCCATGTATTTAACAGTCATCTATTGTCAGTCTCCTCTTCTATTCCAGTTTCACATTTATGTGTGAGTAATGCAGCAAGAGCTGTTTATCAGTCTCCACCCTCTTGGAGCAATCAAGACGTTCTAGTTTACAAAAAAAAATGTCTGCATGAATGGTTCATTTCTATAAAATGTACACTGACTTGTTGAAATGTTTCTTCCTCTTTATATCATACAAACTGTAGTTCAACATGCCCACAACCAAAACTGTCTCACATGTACTATGGCATTCCATCATATTCTCTGTTTTGAGTTGGTGGAGCACACATTCAAATTTCCACACCATATTGACCTCCTTTCTGACCTGTCCCTCCCATTCATATTAATACATGCCTTGCCCATGTCCATTTCATCATTATTTGCGCAGATCGACCTTAGCAATGTGCTGTCCTCATTTGCCTTGTCCTGAATCTATACCCATCTGCTCTCATTGATAGTTCATCTCATGTTTTTACTACCTCTGAGTTGGTCAGAATACCTATTCCTTTATTCCTCCACACAGCCATACATCTCATCCTCTTAGCGCAAGAAATGTTGACAAAGCCAGACAAAATAGAGGGCAAAGGCCCAAAACAGGGATACATTTTAAATATTGCGCTTATAAACTTGGAAAGTTGCTAGAATAACAGATTTGGTTAACATGCATTTTCTGAAGGATATGAAGTCTGAAACTCAAATGCATGTAATTATTTAGTGACTTTAACCCTTAAATCATCCCAGTGAAAAATACACATTTTTTATGAGGAACAGGCCAAAAATATGAGACACAAATGTGGACATTATGTGGAAATCTGTACAGTTGAGAGGTATGCACACAGCTGCCTTTTTCCATCTTGACTCCTTATCTTCCACATCTTTTTCTTCTCCTTCTTTTCTTTTTAAATTTTGGGTTAATCTTTGTCTACAGCATTATCACAAACTCACAACATTTCCAATCAATCTTCCTCTGTGTCTCCCTCTTTTGACCAGATTATTGATTCCTTCATATACCATTATACCTTTCCTTTCTCAAACCCCTCAGTTCGTATTAGAATCCTTCCAAAGAATGGTGGCTATCCCTGCATCTCCCTAGCAATTATATTCCTTGAAGTGTATCAGGGCTGATTCGATTTTACATCTTCACCTGGCTAGTTCCCCCACCTTCACATTCTCTTTTCTCTGTCCTTTTTGGCCTCTAAGCTGCCATCAACCCTTTTCTTAATGTCTACTTCTTATCCTTTTTTTCTTATATTGTTCATAATACAGTCAACTCTTCACTTACCTTCCCCCTGCCTTCCATTCTTAAATCTCAGTATTTTGTAGTAACCCTGCACTAATTCTATGTTTTTTGTATTTGACCCTATCTTTCAGCTGTCATACTCAACCATTCTCACATTCCCTACTCAGTCTCAGAACCTAAACATGTCCACTGTCTTGTCCTCTTCCTTATTATCTTTTTCTAGTTATGGAAAAACCTATCCTTGCTGCATACTCCATACTAGGCTTTTCTCCAACTGTAAGATTTCATGGTTGTGTCATCTTCCATACCTTTACTTTCTTCCTATATGTACTCCAAATGGTCTGTCTATAATAATAAAACCCCACTATCTAAACCTCAAGTCTTTTTTGTCTTCCTATTTTCATTTTAGTCAGACCTATCATAGTCATTTCCAACAAGTCAAATTTTATTTACAATCTCAACCAATTGAACAAACTTGCTATGACCCCCCACACACACATTACAGGCACTTCCGCTACTACCACTCATTCCAACTGTCTCGCTAGCCTCTTAGTCCACATATATTCTAATAATGAGCTCTCTTTCATGCCTTAATTATGGGTGACCACTAATTTTATTTATTTATTTTTATTTTTATTTTACATTTGTTGACCGGGCTAGTCTAACTGGATATATGGCCATTTTCAGTAGAGGCCCAGGGAGAAAAGCTCCACTACAGCATTATGTAAATTGAAAACAAAAATAGTACATAAGAATACATATTTAAAAAAAAATAATTAGACATAGAGACCAATAAAAGTGAATATACATTACATACGAGAATACAAAATGACATGTTTATAACAGGATTAATATGTGAAAAGGCAATATTAGAGAGTAAAAACACAAACAATATAAAAAGACAAGACAGGGTGAGTTTTTTTTTCAAGGGATGCATATTTTGAGCATGTGAAGATGGTGGATGGAGGAGGAAAAATTTGTCAGGATTAGTACATGGGCAAAGCCATTGTAAATGGTAGGTAGATTCTTAGTTGCTTTTTGAAAAGTGGTGTGGATTCAAGGGATGTTAGTTTGTTAGGGAGTTTGTTCCACGAATTACCAATCGTATTATTGAAAAGACAGTCTCCAGATTTGTTGTTAGTTTTAAGGGTGGCAACTAGTGACTAGTGACCACTTCCCATAACACCTTCAACATTCTGGTCGTGAACGTAAACATCAGTCGTACCTTCATTCCTTAAGTAAACTTGATTGAAATATTCACTTTTCTTGAATTTGTTTACTTATGTAAATCCATGTGTACCATTTATAAACAACTGCCTCTTTTGCGTAGATAATAGCAAAAGGGTATTGCCTTTAGTCCCATGTTATTTATTTATCCTCATCTTTTTTTTTATATTATCCCTAGATTCTTGACAGATATGCTGCTTTAAAGTGTATAAATGCTCTAAAACAAAACATGCTCTTAAATATGTGAAACCTCATTCAAATTAAAAGACATGTATAATCCTACTGTAATATGAAATGGAAACACCAACAGAAAATATACCACTAGACTGACATGCATGCCACAGTATATTTCAAATCAATGCAATGACAGAGCTACAGAAACATCACCATACCAACGACCCCTTACTCCTTCTCCACATCAGCCCAACAACAACACCTCCTCTCTCTCTATCAGGTTCAGTCTGTTTGGATGTGTGTGGGCTAAGCCAGTTCTGCCACTAAATATTGCATCTTCATTTACTCTGTGAAAATAGCTAAACAAGGAGTAATACTAAGTGGCCAGTATACAGGGACACACAATACCGTTGCTCTTGATATCCATTTCTTAAGTTTGACATTTTAATATAGTCCTTGAAATTGACTAGAGATAATATAGTTAAACATCTACAGTTCCATTTACCCTTTATTCATTCTAAGGTCAGAATCCATTTCACACATATCTTTCTCCTTGTTCTTTTGTTATACAATATGATGCTTATATGTACCATTGTTTTCGAGTACACATCTATTTCTCAACATCTCATCCATTTCTACATAGCCTGATTCATCAGTTTATGAGTTTTTGGTCTTACACTCTTCTCTCTCAGTTTCAAAGTCACATCATTTTCTGTTCCTTAAGCATTCCAATTGTTCACTGGACAACCACAGAAGACAACATAATTCCATTTCTTTTTGTCACCCTTCTTTCATCACAATGCATGCTCAGCTCCATGCAACTCCAAGCATATCTGGATTGTAGTTTTTGAGCTACATATCAGCTGTACTTCTCCTGTCATACTTCTGTTATGCCCAGCTGCACTAGGCTCATTCCTGTCATGCTGGACTGACTTACTGAAAACTCTATCTTTTATTTACATATTTAATCACTACACTTGGGGGCAGCATCTCTTGCAGCCTTCTGACCTCTATGTAATTCCTTGCCATATGACACTGCTCCTTTTGGGAGTCTTTTTTTTAATTTCCCCATCTTTACCATTTAACCATAGTCCAGAAATCTGACCTGCCTCTCTTTCCCATTGGCTTCTGCTTATTAGGGGACAGAGTGCCATTGATCCGTCAGTTCTTAATTGTTCACACATTTTTTGTCTTGTTCTTGTATCTCCATTTTGTAGAACCATTAAAACTTCATTCAGGAGATCATGACCCATCTCTTCCCCCTCCTGACCAGTTTCAGCCTGCCTGGGTACATGGTCTAGGACCCTTATGCCACTTGCTACAGGAACCACTTCACCAGTTTGTATAACCACAGCCTTCTATACCAAGGTCTAGGCATAACTTTTTTCTGGCTTATCTTTGTGTCTCCAGAACACCATGCTTCAATAATCTTGATCTTTATCAGTCAGCCAGCTTTTAGCTACACAGCAGTAGCATTGTTTTTTAAATACTGGTGTAGGCCATTAACTAAGGTGTACCATTCCCTTTCTTGTGAGCCAGGCCACAAGTCCACTCTTTCTCTAGTCAAATTATCAGGTCCATTCCCTCCTCAATATTAGACAGGCATGTAATGCTCAGATTTTTTTCAGCAAGTTCTACATTTCTTCTTTCATTCTTAGTAGATCAAAGACATCCTGTTGAATCAACAAAACTTATTATTCATAATCTTCATGGACTACTTCCCTTATGTTTAGGTATTTTGTCTTCAACCATTCATAAGTTCAGCCACATCCTTGTTTGCCTCAGCTACATTGTCTCTAATACTCAAAACACCTGAAAATCTTTAATATTTTATTATCTACCCCCTACAGTCTCAACTTTGGGTAGCATTACTGCCACTGAGATCACATTTATCTTTTCTGCAGTACTCAGCAGTACTCAGCAGTATCACCTGGACTTGTACTCAGCAAAAAAACACAGAGTAAACTTTTGAAGGGTGCACAGTGTTTCACTTTCGCAAAGCCACTGTAGCCTAAGTTTATTTTTAAATTTCTCCAGTTTCAGTGTTTGTACAGCAAAAATGTTTTAGCGGGCATAAAGAAAGGCCATGATAAGACAGTGTTCACCTATTCAGTCCTATAGGAGTACTCCGGTTGCAACTAAGTGCAGTGGTACCACAGGGGGTGGGAGTATCAGTGTCTGTATATCCATGGACATGAGTGTGCATACCTGCAAGAGAATAAATGAGGCTGTGTGCGTGTGCATATGTGTATGTGTGTGTGTGTGTTTGTGTGTGTGTGTGTGTGTGTGTGTGTGTGTGTGTGTGTGTGTGTGTGTGTGTGTGTGTGTATGTGTGCTCATACTATGGAGGTTAGGTAGGGGATGCATAGTCTTTATGTTTGCATGTGTGTGTGTTTGTGTACATGTTCGTGTGTATGTATGTAGCAGTGTGCAGACTGGCCTGAGAATATTTCCATGAATGAGTGCATATGAGAGAGGGTGCAGTCTTGTTTGTGAATGAGTATATGCATGTGAATGCATGTGTGTATTTGCATATGAATGTCTGTGAGTGTGTGTGTGTGTGTGTGTGTGTGTGTGTGTGTGTGTGTGTGTGTGTGTGTGTGTGTGTGTGTGTGTGTGTGTGTGTGTGTGTGTGTGTGTGTGTGTGTGTGTGTGTGTGTGTGTGTGTGTGTGTGTGTATCTTTGTGTTCATGTAGGGATTTCTTTGCTAACTTGATGCATGAGCTGCTGGTGAAAGCACTAGAATGGTCAGATCTGAGACAGGGTAATGGTCTGCTAACTGGGTGTTTTGCAGTGCAGCTCTACCATCTCCGTGAATTAGATTTTTTCTCCATCTCACTAACTAAACAGTCTGCAAGTGGAGAGCAATTCTCTTGAATCCTAAATATTATTATTAAATTCGCCACTGCTACATGTGAAATTGATTTGATAAAGAACAAAGGTATAGATAGTTGTTGTTTTACCTGGTGTCATTCACTGATCAGGTCCCCCTTCACATCCTAAGGTGTGGACCAATAATAAAGTCCTTTTCTCCTTTTAAACTGTTAAACTGTAGCAAGTGGCTGATACAGTTCATGCCACAGACGGATCACTTCAATTCTCACCACATCTGCAGTGCTGACATTCAGAACTGCCGATTTGCACCCCCTAACACTTTTTTGCCTGGGGTGTTTGCCACATCAGCCTACCCTAGCAATGCCTCTATTAAAGAACATATATAATGAAGAATCAAGTATAAGCAGAAGAAACTGAGACGTGAAAAATAAGCTCAACAGTTATTTACAATGAATAGTGTGTCTTAACTTTTTGTTTTCATTGTTTAAGTAATTATGCATGTGACTGGTTTGTGTAGTGTGTTATTTTATTTATTTGGTGTATGTGTTTTCTTTACTTTCATGGCCTTGGTAGGTGTTAGCCTATGATCTTAAGTGTTATGTTCTTTTAATAAAGAATTTCATGATCTGTGTTTTTGTAATTTCATTTTTGAAGTCATGTTTATATATACAACAGCAAGCAACCATGCTACATTTAAAAACAAAATAAATCAAATTGATGGAAATAGTTCATGCTCACTCTATTAACCTTCACACTGTCCAATTCCATGCAATGAAGATAAAACAGGGTGTTACAGTACTTCGTAAGTGGGGCTGTGAAATAAGGTGATTTCATCCTGCTGAGGTACAATCATACAAAAACAAAAGTGCAACATTTCAACAAAAAGTGCAGTGTCAGATTATTTGTACTGGGGAGCTAGGAGTTAGAATCGTTAAAGTCAGTACATGTAGAAGGTAGTCAATTAAGAAAGACCTTTGTTATGCTCTGCAGTATAACCTTTAAAGGAAGGAATAGGTGGTTAGAAAAAAAAAACTAAAGTATTATAAAATACAACTTTTAGTTAGTTCCTTTAGTTCCTTGTAATTTCTTTGTGCATTGAGCTGTATGTTTAGACCAGGTTGATTTTCTGAATAGGCTTACAGAGTGGCTTGCTGCTTTAATACAGTCTAATTACAGACATTAACATAACTAACTTAATTGCACACTGTAGAAAAATGTGTTGTATAGTTAAATAAAGCTAATACCAAATCCATAGCACAAAACACTAAGTGTACTGGTGAAGTTTGTAAAAGTTACAACGGTAGCATAGTACCATTGTTTAGTAGGTTTTTAGAGGCATTTCTATATGCTAACAGCTACAACTTCAATTCTCATAAACATGATTTGTCACTGAAGCTTTATATCTCAATGCAGTAATACTCACATCCTTAGAAAACTAAAACAACAAAACGGAAGAAGTTGATGTAAGAGTGTATACAATAAGAGAAAATGGGTGTAGGTAGAACAGATTTTGTATAATGTGCATCAAAAGGACTGCAACAGAATGCTAAGGCTTTCAGAAAGAATAAAGAAAGAGTGAATAAAAGATATTCTATAAGCAATGATGACAACTAGCAAGCAGGTTATGAAAGGTTTTAGTATTAAAGCAGATAAGAAGGGTTTGATACAAGAATGGAAGCAGCAGTAATTACGTAATAAGAAATAAATGAAACTGTGAGCATGCTATGTTACAACTGTATAGTGTTATTAGAAATCCATGATTAACCGAGACCCCATTAAATGACATTTACAAATGTGATGTTCACTGGTTATTGTAATGGTAGGGTACGGCATTTAAGCAGAGTTGTTACAAATCCTTTCTCATGAAGGGGGAAACAGCTATACTTTAAAATTTGTTACAGCTATACTTTAAAATTTGTTACTGCCTTTTTTCAGATGCATTCGGGTATTGATAGTCTTGGCATGCAGGTTGAAGAACAGACCATCACCAGATTTTAGTAAATGCATAGAAGCCATGTGGCTGGATAGTGAAGGACTTACATCGTTAAGGAGGAGCTTAAATATAAAGTTTATATGAACAAACTGATTTCTGTTTTTAATTTTAAGCATCCAGAAGATTTTATGAAGAGGAAGTGATAGGCTCTTCCACGACAGTAAGTTGTGCATTTAGACAGACTGTTACAATGAGTCTCTAGCATGTTTAGTAACACAGATGATAGATAGTAAATAAGACAGATGCAAAGAAAAAGCCTTGGAACAAAATTAAAATCATTACCAAAATTCCGAGTGTCTCTGGACTAAGAAAAAGCTGATTCCAATATAAGTCACTAAGCATTTGACTTACCTTTTTTTTTTACTAAGTTTGAAATTGTTTTCTATAAAACCTATGAGCATTGTTTGACTGTACACTTGGGTGTTTTAGTGAATCTATTGCCTAACCATAGTACATTATTCATACATGCTCATAATGCTAATACATCACTTATGAAGTTGATTAAACATTTTTCTACATAAGAACATTTTTTTTTGGCTTTAATGGGATTTGGTTTACAAAAAAGCATGATTTTGGCTTTAGTGGGATCTGGTTTTAGACTTGATTGTTGTGTACAGTTTTATATGTTGAGACCTGCTTGCATCTTGTTTTGCTGATTTATAACTGCTGCCCAAGCAGAGCAGTGAGTGCAGGGTGAGCTGTATATGAAATGAGCTGTTGCAAGACACATGTAGCTCACTTCTGATTAATGAGTAATGTATGTAGCAGGAAGTCCACTTCCGAGTCTTGGGACTTCCTTTGCCTACACACTAATACCTGAATGTGACACTGTCATTTGTTTGTCTCTAACACATATGACAAAAAGGCTAGGGATTTCATTTAGGTGCAGTATACACAGAAACACATCAGGATGGATAGCAACATCATAAAATACAAACTCGTATCAGGAACTTCTGGATTTGTTACAGGAACAGGAATGTCCTCTGGAACTTCCTCTGGAATTGGAGCACCGGATAACTCACTCTGAGATAAACAGTCTTTTTCAACGGCTATGTGCTGTGGTATAGGCTCAGACACTGGTCTCAAATGCTTCTGAGTCCATGTAAAAACTGCACTTTGTGATTCCACAATGTATGATGTTAGCCCTGGACAAATACTCTTCATGACAGCAATCCGATCATAACCTTTGGATGTTTGCATCCTAACCACTTCTTCTTCTTGTAATGGATTGAGCAGTTTGATAGTTTTATCATAGTAGGACTTCTGGGTTAAGCGCTTCTTCAACAGATTGTCTTTCACTGACATGTTGTTCTTGACACATAGAACCAAGAATTGACTACTGATTGGTAATATGGTCCTAGCTTGCCTCGACAGAAGTCTTTGAGCAGGTGAACCAAGATGTTCAGCTGAAGTGGTTTCTTCTGTTGATGTGGCTTTGTACTATTACATTGAATAAGATGAAAGTGCTCTCTCAATATCTTGTGACATAGAAGGCCAAAATACTAGTTCTCTCACATTTCTTTTTGTAGAATCGATTCCTGGATGACCACAATGCAAGTTAGTAATGTACTCTTGTTGTAAGGACTTTAGAACAATTACTTTTGGACCTTTCGTAATGATACCATTGTCAGACAAAATCTAATTTCTGTATGGAAAATAAGGTTGTACTTCTTGAGGTAACCTGAATTGCTTTGACAGCCATTCATGATTAATAAAGTGGTTAAACGTTTGTAAAAATGGATCTGTGGTTGTATAATCTCTCAGCTCATCAAGACGCGGGGAAGAAAAATTTCTCACTTTCATGACTTCAAAATCAAGGCTGTACATAGACAGATTAGAGGGGGGGATTTCAATAATGTGCTGGAAAATGCTGAATATAGTTGGATAATTAAATTGGGAGCAGATCTGAAACCAGGCTTGAATAGTGCTGTCACTGTTAAACCTGTCTTATTAAGAAAACACATGAAGTATTGCTGATATATATTATATGCTTTTAATGTATTTGTTTTCCTAAATTGTTAAATGGATCTCATTGGCTGGCTGTTATTATATGCTTTACTCATTTTATTTTAAAAGTGTGAAACTTTTAATTGGTTTTGACACTGAGGAAGGATTGTATCTGAAAGCTTTGCTGTTTGTTATGTAATAAATAGTTTGGCGTTTTAGTCCGAGTGCTTGTTTTAATATTTCAAAATCTAGGTTCTCATTCTCATGCTGTTCTGTGGTGTTTCTGGGTGATCTGGATAAGGTGTCAGCAAAATAAAAAAGTTTGCCTTTCTTGTAGATAAGATTGAAATTGTAAACAAAAAGAATACAAACTGCCACGGCTGAAAGAAAACTTATTTAATAAAGCAATAAAAACAGTAAGTATTTTTGCGATCAGCCAGATCACTTCCTCAGACTAAAATGCATTAACTGTCACATAGAATTTAAACTACAAAAGACCAATCAAATAGCAGCATCAATTAGCAAATTAATTAAAAACAATAAATCTATTACAAAATACATTTCATTTAAAAATGCAAAAAGGTTATGCATGACATATTGGCAATACATGAATACTGGTTAGGGATTGCCACAGCGGAACTCTGGTTCGCTAATGATTGGCAGTAGATTTTGACAAACGCCGAGGTGCCAGCTCGACGTTCAACTGTCAACGAAGGCACGCCCATTTACGCATGTTTTTCAAACGCCCACCCAATCGTGGGGGAGGAAATGCAGACTCCACACAGAAGGCGCTCCCCACACTCCAGCTGAGAATCGAATGGGAGAACCTCTTGCTGTGAGGCAACAATGTTACTGCTGCACCACTGTGGATGCTTGTAAAAAATGCTATAATAATTCATTATTACAATTTATGTGAGTATGAGCCCCATTATTTATAAAGTGCTTCTAGTGTTTAAGTGGTTTGGCTTTCAGAAAGGGTTTTAGAGACACCATTTCATTGATCCCTGGGTATTTATCAGCATTAAGCTCAGGGGCGGCTCATGCTATTGGACTGCAGGACTGCAGCCCCCCTAGCTGTAAGAAAAACAAAAATAACTAAAAAAAAAAATAAAAAAAATTCCCAAACTCCACGCATGCATGCTGATGAATCCGAACTGGTTTAACAGCAGTCTGGATGAGGAAGAAGGCATCAGACTACAGAGATGTCCAGATGTCTATGTGGTTACTAACCACATAGACTGGAAGGGGACTGGACTGCAACATCTGCAAGCTGGATAATCCAGCCTGCTCTTGCAGGAGCTGCATTCAGTTCTCACAAGGACTGTATTCTTTGTGGGAATTTTGTAACACAAGGCAGGAAACAGAGCCTGGACAGATCCCTCAGATAAGCTTTCAATGGGACTGGAGTGTGTTTCTACAACAGAACAGAGTTTTTTTTTTTCTTAAACTTACAGAGCTTGTGCGGTCCGTAGCTGTTTTTAAACAGTCTGGACAAGCAGAGTGTGTGTGTCTTAGCTTTCAGATCAGAGCTTGATGTATTTAGGAAACAGAGCTTTAGTCTTAGCTCTCAGAACAGAGCTTGATGTATTTGAGCTTGTATTTATGGAATGGAGCTTAAGCAGAGCTTTTTTATGTATTTAAAGCTTCCAGAGCTCTATGTATTTATGGAGGTGTGTGTGTGTGTGTGTGTGTGTGTGTGTGTGTGTGTGTGTGTGTGTGTGTGTGTGTGTGTGTGTGTGTGTGTGTGTGTGTGTGTGTGTGTGTGTGTGTAAAATAGGCTCAAAGCCTGTACCTTGGGTGCAGGTAGCAATATCCTGAATCCCCTAGCTGCCACCACTTGTGAAAGCTTTTCAAATTTTTGCCTCATATTTTTATTCTGTTTCTCATAAAATCTGTGGTTTTCTGGCATTAATTCATTAAATAATGACAACCATTTGAATGTCAGACTTCATATTCTTCAGAAAGTACATGATAACACAAAACCTTTTATTCTAGCAATTTTCTAAGTTTATAAGATCAATATTTGAAATTTCTCCCAATTTTTGAGGCTGTATTCCCCTGTTATTGGCTTTGTCCAGGTTTCTTGAGCTAAAAGGTTGAGAGCTATGGTGATTATTGAATTCCCTGAATATGTTTGGGGGCTGTAGTCCCCCATTGTTGGCTTTGTCCAGGTGTTTTATGCTAAGAGGTTGAGAGCTACGGTGAGAACTAGATTCACTAAACGATAGCCATGTACATTTCAGTCTTCCTGTATTAGTTTCAAGGTGCAATTGATTTGGTGTAGTGGTATGTTGCTGTGACTGTAGTGCACAGGGTCCTGGGTTCAAGTCTTGGCAGTGAAATGCATGGTGGCAACACAACATTTTATTCTAGCAACTTTCCAAGATTATACAAGCAATGTTTAAAATGTGTCCCTGATTTTTGGGCTTTTTCCCCCAATAAATGTTCTCTTTTTCCAGATTTCTTGTGCTGCAAAGTTGAGAGATACAGTTGAGTGGATTTTGCAAGGAGCTGAGAGCTTCAGGGGAAGAGATGTTTAGTGCTGCTTATGCTGAGGAGGCTTACATTGTTAATAGCACAACAGGTAGTGTACTTAGCTTTGATGCAGAAGGCTGTGGGTTCTACTCCCACAGTATGTAGCTGCATTACAGATACTGTACTTTTAAATGGGGTGGCTGCTGCAATCCTGACAATGTCCTTTTTGGTGGAGATACCTCGTAACTATGAACCTGTTACCAGTTTGCCATCCATTCCCTATAGCAATATTTTCTAGCTTATCATATTTTAATGTAATTAGGCAATTTATTCCACTAGGGTAATAGGCACTTTATTTGTAGATGAAAGAATGAAATATATAGTTGTTTGCTAGCAGCAACCTCTTCATTAGTTACAGAGCTCTTTACTGTGGAATTATTTAGATGACTTTTACTTCTGGAGAGATTGTGCATATTTACTGATGCTGGTGAATTGTAGAAGTTTGAGTAGCCTTTTATGATGGAACTGTTCTGAACTGGGCAAATTTGTCATTATTGGTGCATGTATTTTCTTTCATTGTTTATTGAAAAAATGTTCAAAACAATAAAATCAAAATGTCCTCTAACAACTGTAGTGTATTATACAAGGAATATAATTTAATACAATCAGGAAGGTGTATCAAAGAACACATGTACATTTCATGTGCAAGGGACCTATGATTTGAAAACAGCCCAAAGTTAATCTTTATCTGCCACTGGCCAGATGTATTTTCTTTGACTGTGGGTTTCAGTGCTGTTTCAATGAATGTGAGTTTCAAGGGCAGAGAAATTTTAATGCTAAGTCTATTTTCATTGTGAGACTGCATTGCGTTGTTTAGCAGATGCCTATTAGTGTTTGTGCTGTGAAATGTCAAATAAAACTTTTAAATGAAATCCAAATCATCATAGAAGTAAAGCAGTATGCACATTAGTGTTTATGGTAAATAGGGTGAAATAGCCAATTAATGGGACATTGGAATGGCTGCAGGTGGGAGGCTCCATTTGACAATGATTTTTTGAGGGGGGGTGGGCAAACTCAGAAATCCCTGGCTGAACTATACCTCTCAATTGTCCAGATTTTCACAGAATTAATAGATTTTTGTATCTTATTTTTGGTTTGTTCCTCATAAAATTTGTGGTTTTCTGACAAATTATTTAGGAATTAAGTCACTAAATAATGATAGCCATTGAGTTTCAGACTTCATACCTTTCAGAAAAATGCATGCTAAAGCAAGACCTGCTAATCTAGCAACTGTCAAAGTTTATACAACAGCAATTTTTAGTACTGTTTGTATGATCTCCCAATATATTTGGCCTTGTCCAACTTTCTTGCATTAAGAGGTTGCAAGGTACCCACAAATAAATCTATTTATAGAATTAGGTATATCCAAACCTCTCAACTGTCCCCGATTTTTGGCTCAAAATGTTGCTCTCCCTCTAATAAATTCTTCAGCAAAATGGCAATTTTTGAAGAAAATGTAGAGGGTTTACAATTAGTAAATAATTGTAATGATCAGAGTTATAGATTATTTTTATTTTAGAAATGCATGTAGATTCTTTATTTTGTCAGCTGCTTAAGTTAACAGTACTAATATTAAAAACAGTGTCCCTTCTTGAACAGGTTTGCAGCTGTGTTGTGTGGCTAGTTTATATTTTTGCATCACGTTTGGTCTGTTTTTTCATAAAATTGTGATTTTCTGGCATATTAGTCGCAAATCATTAAAGATTGAATTTAGAAAATGAGACATTTGAGTTTCAGATTTCATACCCTTCAGAAAATTCATACTAATGCAAGACCTACTATTTTATTATCTTTCTAAGTTTATAAGAGCAATATTTAAAATATGTCCTTATTTTTGGGTCTTTGTCCCACTTCTATTTATGGCTTTGTCCAGATTTCTTGCTCTGAGGTTGAGAGGTATGACAAATGTATCAGGGCCATCACTGTCAGCCAGAGACATTTCAAATTGTGACATACTTGTTGCACCTCACTTCCCCATGTAGTGACTCTAGATGTGTCCAAGCAAGGCAAGGGGCAGTTATGCAGTGTAAGTGTGTAGAGTACCACCCCATCCATACTGTTGATTTATGCTTCTTATTATTCAGAAAATAGATATTGCAGTGCCTGTTGATCTATGTTTAAGTAGCAGTGCTTTAATGACCATCAGGTAAGCTTGTCTGAGATTGTACGATGCAAGTAAGCTTTAATAAGCATACTGTTAAAGAATTACCAACATTGAAAGCTTTTTTGTTGTTGCCATGCAGAGAATATTTTACATAACTAGATAACAGATAAGCCTTGGGTATTGAAATGTATATGACAGCATCTGTAATAATGGACAGGATTACAGTATTTTCAGAACCTCATTATGTTTGTTGGAGACTTGCAGTCATCTTTGCAGGCTTTACCCATAAACTAAACAGAATGCCACCAGTAAACTAAATAAAATGCCAATCTATCGTGTGGCCCATAACCTGTGCAGTAATTCTTTAAGCAATTTATCTTGAGCTTGTTTCTTTTTTTCTGTTCATTTTTTACTTTGATCATGTTTCCCCATGAAACAAGTAGATAGTTGCTGTCAGGCAGCAGGACTTTTTTGGATAAGAAGCATTTTTACAAGTGGGAGCATCACAGAGATTGCTACTTTCAGCATGTTACTTTGTACTTTTATAAAGCTGAATATAAATTATAATTAGAACTGCAGTGCAAGGAGAAGTGTTTTTTATACTTGATTTTGACTGGCATTCCAGTAATGTATTTAAAACGTAATTTAGTTTTTCATGCCTCACAACCTTTTTGTTTCCATCTAGATATTAAGTTGGCTGCCATATAGCCAATGCATTAAAATATTTTTTTTCTTCTATACTTTATTTTGTCTTCATTGGAATCTCATAATGATGGTTTGGCGCCTGGGGCAGCATATTTAATTAAAGTCCCAGTTTTTGCATTTTTGCGCATAGCTCCACCCATTTCTAGCTGGCCATGCCCCTTCCCATTTGGAACACCCATTCAGCTGTTTTCTGCAGCCCCCCCTTTGATTTGAAGTCACCAGCCACCACTGATTATGCTGTATGATCCATCTTTGCTCTATCTCCTCAGTCCTATTCTTCAGGTCACCTTCCCTAATGTTCTAAGACACCTTTTCCAAAACTAGGAATCTAAAAACATGATGAATACCTTCGGCTTCAACATGTTTAGCTAACGCACTAGTCTCTTTCTTGTTAATTATATCCCTCATATGTTATAAAATCCACTCCTTAAGCATTCTGTTAGTTTTCCCTACATAGAAAACTTTACAATATTGGCAAAAACTAGGTATATCACATTCCTTGTCCTGCAGTCCAAATAAAAATCCACCTCTATTCTGGTATCCTGTTCAGGATGCTGGAAAATTGACCCTGAAAAAATGTATCTGCGTGCTGTGCAGTTCCTACATGGGTATGTCCCTATTCTATTAGACAATTCCTTGGGTTTATTAACTGATGCTTTATAACATTTTTATTTATTTATTTATTTGTTTATTTGCAGTTTGTTTGCCAGGATAGTCTATTGGACCATGAAGAGCCCATTTTCAATGGAGTCCTGGGGAGAAAAGCTCCAGAATAGTACAGAAAATCAAAGTAAATACAGACAGTAAAGATTCATAATAGTAATACACAGAATGCAAAATACATACATAATAGTAGTACAGAGGATACAACTGATACATTACAAGATAAAAATTGTTAGAAGCAAACATTTTTTTTTATTCTTTGCTAGAGCTGTAGCTTATAGACACACTAGAAGTTCATTTACAGAGAGTAATAGCTTATGGAGGAAGAGTGAGGTAGGGGAAACTATGTAGGATGGGAACAAGAACATTCCCACTGTGAAGAAAGATATGAGTGCAGTAAGGATTTGAAGGCAGAGAGACTATTAGTGGTTCAGATGAGAGGTGGGAGAGAGTTCCAGTGTCGTGCTAGAGAAAAGGATAATAGATGTTTACCTGGTGGATGGGCAGGTTTGTGCAATTTTATTAGGTTTTGTGATTTAGACCTTAGACATCTGTTAGGTTGATGCATTTGGAAAGTAGAGGCAAGAGAAGGGCATAGAGAGGGGCTAAAAATAATTCTGTGAGTTTCGATCAGTTGATTATAGGTGAGATAGTTGGGTAGCTCATGCCAGTTCAGTTGATGTAGGGAGATACAGTGATGGGTAGAGGATCTTTGGCTGGTTGCAAACTTTGAAATTTTATAGTAGCAGGAGGCAAGTTTGGACTTGAGGGAAGATTGTAGACTAGTGAGCATAGAGGTTCCATAAAGGAGGGAAGGGATAAGGTATGTAGTAGGTAGAGCAAGCCCGGAGGAAGGAGAGATATAGCGACTGTGGTGGTAAAATAGGCCTAGTTTTTTATGTGTTTTTTTTTATATTTGCATGTATGTGGTAAAATAGGCCTAGTTTTTTATGTGTTTTTTTTTATATTTGCATGTATGTGGCTATCAAATTTTAGCTGATCATCAATGAGGACTCCTAATAATTTAGCGGTGTGGACTATTTCAAGGACAGTATTAATGTGGCTAGTGATAGAGAACGAGGTTTTGTCGAGGGAGGTGGCTCTAGATGGGGTAAATATTATTAGCTCGGTCTTGGTTGGATTGAGTGCCAAATGGTTGTCTAGCATCCATTGTTCAGTAGATGTGAAGGCATTCTGGGTTAATTTTGCTAAAGAGGAAGTAGAGGTAGTGGAGCACATTATTGTTGACTCATCAGCATACTGGATAAGGTTACAGTTAGGAATGGCATGGTGAAAGTCATTTATGAAGATACTGAAGAGTAGATAACCAGGAATTAAACCTTGGGGTACAACCTGTGGGACTGTTTAGGAAAGAAGAACTAGCTTTTTTTCCACTTGACTGCTTATTTTGTTGCCTGTTTGATAGGTAACTTGTGAACCAGTTGATAGAGTGGGACAGGTTAAGTTTAGAAAGTTTTGCAAAGAGAAGGCTTTAAGAGATGGTGTCAAAGGCCATTGAAAGGTCTAAAAGGAGGGTGGATACAATGTGACCAGTGTCATGGGCATTATTAACAATTTCCATGAAGGAGAGGAGGGCAGTTGTGGTGCTGTGGTCAGGTCGGAATCCATGTTGTGTGGGAGAGAGAAGGTTATTACTTAGAAGGTAGGGTAGAAGTTGTAGGTGGATGCATTTTTCAAGAAGTTTAGAAATGGGGGATAAGATAGCAATTGGTCAGAAGTTGGGGATGTCAGTGTTGTTTCCTCCTTTATGGAGTGGAATAATAAATGCTTTTTTTTCCAGAGCTGGGGGTCATGGCCCTCAGAGATTGATCTATTTATTAGTATGGAGATAGGATAGGCTATGGCATCTGCTGAAATTTTTAGGAAGTAGGAGGGTATCTCATCAGGGGCATTGGAACATGGTTTCAGTTTTAGAAGTAGTTTCTTTATGTTGGAGATGGGAATAGGTTTGATGGAGAAAGGAGCAGGTAGAGGGCTGAGGTAAGAGGATGAAAAAGGGGTGTGGGTAGGTGTGTATGGGGAAGAAGAGTTATTAGAGAATGATGATGTTAATTTAGTTATAGAGTCAGTGAAGAATGAGTTAAATTTGGAGGCTAGTTCTAAGTCGGAGGCATTTGGGTCTGGGCATGGGTTTTCTTTTTTACCTGGGTTAAGAAGAGAGGCAATTCCATTCCAGAATTTTTTTGGATTAGTATTATAGTTGGTTTGGAGTGTGGAAAAGTAGGCTTTACTATCTGAGGTGAAAAGTTTTTTTGGTTTGTTACGGAGCATTTTATATTCATTCAGGGATGTGCTGGTATTAGTTTTATGGAAGACCTTCCAGGCTTTATCTCGGAGCCGCATGACATGTAAGGTACACTTAGTAAGCCATGGTACGGGGTTGCTTTTTGTGCATTTTGTTTTCTATGGGGCAAAGGAATTAAGCAGGTGTAAGAAAGTTGTATTAAAGTAGGTGACAGCATTATCCAGAGACAGGGTTTTTAAAGGATTCCAATTTGTTCTTTTTAATACATCTGATAATTCATCAGGGTTAAAGTTTTTTAGGTACCAGGTAGAGGTATAGGTATGGGTTAGGTGTAGGGATAAGGGAAGCCGATGGGCAAAGGTAGGAAGGTGGTCACCTAGTGTGCCTGGAAGGATGCCGCTATTAGTGATATAATGGGGGTGTGAGACTAAGGTCCAGTCTAGGGTGCACCCAGAGAGGAAGTCTTTGGAAGGTCTGGAGGTTGAGGTAATGAGTTGAGAGAATGTATAAAGACTGATATTTATGGAGTTGTTAGGTGACTGAATTATGGCCCAATTAATGTTAACATTACCCAAAATTATGGTTTCATTCATA
This sequence comes from Protopterus annectens, assembly GCF_019279795.1. Taxonomy (NCBI): domain Eukaryota; kingdom Metazoa; phylum Chordata; order Ceratodontiformes; family Protopteridae; genus Protopterus; species Protopterus annectens. Next base: position 844,538,992 of record NC_056735.1, on the reverse strand, counting down.
ATGCTAGAAGAAACCCAGGAGAGAATGTCTTCCAGGATTGGGATATTGTCCCCAGGAGGGATATAAGGGGTGATAATACAGATAACTTTAAGGTTGTTCATGTGAAGAATTGCTGGAAATAGTTCAGCATTACCAAATTTGGGAATAGCTTTGGAGTATGGAATAATTAGGAGGTTGGAGGAGTAAAGTAGAGCTACTCCTCCCCCTTTTTTTGTGTGTTCTATATTTTCTAATGATAGAGTAGTTGGGTGGAATTAACTATGAATCTTGTATATGGGGTTTGAACTAGGTTTCAGAGATGGATAAAATGTCTGGTTGATTATGGTGAAGCCAAGTGTGGAGATTGGGGATTTTATTACATATGCTTTGGGCATTTAGAGCTGTGAATTGGAGGGACCTACCAGTGGGGTGGGAAGGATAGGATAGGGAGGTAGAGTTTTGTTAGGGGCAGGGTCCTAGGTTTGGGTCTATGTCACCAGAGATAAGAATAGAGATAAGGTGATGAATATGGTAAAAGAGGTGTTTAAATTGTTTAGTGTCTAATTTGTTGATTGTAAGCTTAGTTGAGATAGAGCTAGTGTAGAAGGGAGTAATGTTTGTGGGATTACTTAAGATTTTATAGGGGAAGAATATAGTATTGTTGATGAACTAAAGTCTGGGGGATATGCTGGATACAGGGGGTACATGCTGTATAAGGAGTGAGGTAGTAATGTGGTATGCGGGTGAGTGATTAGTATAGAGTGGTCTGGTGAGATAGTTGAGATACAGTAAGGTAAGAAGGAGTAGTATTTGTGTTGATAGTGTGACAAGTTTAAAGGACATGGTGTTCAATTAAGGATGCTTGGAGGTAGGGTTTGGTAAGAAAAAATTGGGGGTAGACTATTATTAGAATTGTATGCAAAAACAGTGTGGGAAGGTTGACAAGAGTTGAGGGGATTGGGTAGGAAGAGGAAGTTAGGTTATGGGTGTAGTCAATAATTTGATAGGGTAATGGTAGAGGTGGGTGGGATATATGTAAGTATAAGTATAGGGGTGCTGGGGGCAGGTGGGAATTGGGGGCAGGGTAGGGACGTGGAGTAAGCCTGCAGGGCAAATGGAGCGGGTAGAGCCAAAGGAAGGCAAATGTCAAAGAAAACAATCAGTAGGGTGTGAAAGTCTGAAGGCAAGTTTGTAGAGATGTATAAGAAGGTAAGATGCTTACAAAGGATAGAGTTGTAGGTAGATATATAGATAAAAGACAGTAGAAGAAAGTAAGAGGCTTACGAAGGATAGAGATGGGATGTTAGTAGAGTGATGTGTGGATAGGTAATCCTGGGACAATAGAGAGTGAGTGAGTGAGCAGTAAAAGAGATGTCTAGGAACTGTGTAAGGGAGATATGGTAAAGAGTGGGTAAAGGGATAGAGACAGCAAGATGATAGTGAAGCACCACCTAGTGGGCAGTCACTTTATTGCAGCAAAGTCCACTGAGGGGGATATCAGGTTAGGGGAAGGAGGGAGCTATCCTAGTTCAGGACAGAGGGTATAATAAAATAGAGGGAGTATGGGGTCATTTAAGAGAGAAAAGGGGGGTTTGGCTGCTGGCTAACCTGGCAGGGAAGCATGCTGTAACCTAGTAGTAGTTATGTACTACTTTTAATTGTTACAGATGGTTGTAGCAGTACACATACTTTCACCAAATTCCTTGCTGAGAATGACTCTCAGGGAGCAGATTTTTTTTTGTTTTTATTTTCCTTGTTTGTGGGCTCTAGTCATGGACTTCCAGTAGGGCACATTCAGGTGATTAGAGCAGGACAGGCAGGAACACGAGCTGGAACATGCAAGGAGAGAGAAAAATGTAGTGAGGCAAGCAGTACAGGAGTCTAGAGTTCACAAGCAAACAGTTTTAAACATACACAGTTAAGTGAGTAACTCCACCATGTACTCGATATCCTTACAATACTTTTACAAAAATATACTACTGCTGAACTTCTAAAAAAGACTATAGAAAGTCAGAGATAATAAAGTGAAAAACAGAAATAAGCTGTATGAGATCACTACTCTCTCTTCACGTTAATGCAGTGAGGGAACACCCTATGAAAGTGTATTTTAAGTGATTTTCTATTTGTGTATGAGAAATGTGGTATTGAATCAATAACCCCCTCCAGTTCCTTTGTAGCTCTGAGGATATTCCAATTTATCTTGAAGATCTCACAAAATAAGTTAATATTGCCCGCATAAGGTACTGGAAACCTGAGTTTTTCCATTGTTATACTACGTTCTGGGGCCATATACACTGGGTCACTAGAAAAATATGGTTTCCCTTTCCCTTTTCTTTCTTCATAAGTTTGTTTCATGCATAGATCTATCTCTGATTCATTATAGCCCCTACTTAAGAAGTCTTCTCTAAGTAGTAACATGACTTCATCTAGTTCTGCATCTCTATTAAGCAATCTGCTCATCCTTAGAAACTGCCCCTTCATCACATTTTTACTGACATGCCTGGGGTGCATACTGCTCTTGTGTAACAAGGAATTTCTCCTACTGGGTTTCTTATATAGCCCTGTTACTATCCCCCCTAAATCTAATTTCTTAACCAGGACATCCAAAAATTTAATTTGCTCATCAGAATGTTTATAGGTAAACCTTAAAAAAGATGTTGTGTTATGGAGGTACTCAATAAACCTTCTAAGCTTTTCTGGTGTATCCACCCACAGAAGGAACATGTCGTCCACAAAATGGACATACCATAGTATGTGATCTACAAACTCATTTCCATGTAAAAGGCACCTGTTCTCCCACTGTACCAAAGCTAGGTTGGTGTAGCTATGGGTACAGGCAGTGCCCATAGCTATGCCAACTTTCTGTAGATAAAAGTCCTCTTTAAATATAAAAACATTGTTCTCCAGAATAATCTCTATCAGACTACACAACAAGTTAATCTTTTCATTTGTGTAAGTCTGCTTCATACTTAGTAGACTCCTAATATTTTCTATTCCCCAATGGGTAGGTATCACTATGCCAACCTAGCTTTGGTACAGTGGGAGAATAGATGCCTTTTACATGGAAATAAGTTTGTAGATCACATACTATGGTATGTCTGTTTTATGGATGACATGTTCCTTCTGTGGGGTGATACACCAGAAAAGCTTAGAAGGTTTATTGAGTACCTCCATAACACAACATTTTTTTTAAGGTTTAGCTATAAACATTCTGATGAGCAAATTGAATTTTTGGATGTCCTGGTTAAGAAATCAGATTTAGGGGGAATAGTAATACTGTGGTGGTGCTGCTGCGGTAGCATTGTAGTCTCACAGTAAGACGCTGTTCGGTTCGATTCTCAGCTAAAGCATCTTCTGTGTGGAGACATGCGTAAATGGGCGTACCTTTGTTGAAGGTTGTGCGTCAGGGCTGGCAACTCGGCACATAAAAATCTACTGCCAATCATTAGCAGACCGGAGTTCTGCTGTGGCTACCCCTAACTGGGAAAAGCCAAAAGACACAACAACAAAAAAAAGTAACAGGGCTATATAGGAAACCCAGTAGGGGATATTCCCTGTTACGCAAGAGTAGTATGCACCCCAGGCATGTCAGTAAAAATGTGATGAAGGGGCAGTTTCTAAGGATGAGCATATTGCATAATAGAGATGCAGGACTAGATGAAGCCATGTTACTACTTAGAGAAGACTTCTTAAGTAGGGGCTATAATGAATCAGAGATAGATCTATGCATGAAACAAACTTATGAAGAAAGAAAAGGGAAAGGAAAACCATATAGGTTCATAGAATAGTACTAAGCTAACTGCCCTTGTGAGCCATTTTAAGCCTAGCTAATTATCCCTTGTGAGACTCAAACCCTGCACCTTGTGTTTATAAGGCAAACACCTTAACCATTAGGCCACCCACCAGTTTTTTTAGTGACCCAGTGTATATGGCCCCAGAACGTAGTATCACAATGAAAAACTTAGGTTTCCAGTACCTTATGCTGGCAATATTAACTTATTTTGTGAGATCTTCAAGAGAAATTGGAATATCCTTAGAGCTACAAAGGAATTGGAGGGTGTTATTGATTCAATGCCACATTTCTCATACACAAATAGAAAATCACTTAAAAGACAATTATGTTATAAAGCATCAGTTAATAAACCCAAGGAATTGTCTAATAGAATAGGAACATACCCAAGTAGAACCTGCACAGCATGCAGGTACCCTTTTTCAGAGTCAATTTTCCAGCATCCTGAACAGGATATCAGAAAAGAGGTGGATTTTTATTCGAACTGCAGGACAAGGAATGTGGTATACCTTAGTTTTTGCCAATACTGTAAAGTTTTCTACATAGGGAAAACTAACAGAATGCTTAAGGAGTGGATTTTAGAACATATGATGGATATAGCTAACAAGAAAGAGACTAGTGCGTTAGCTAAACATGTTGAAGCTGAGGGTATTCATCATGTTTTTAGATTCCTAGTTTTGGAAAAGGTGTCTGAGAACATTAGGGAAGGTGACCTGAAGAATAGGGCTGAGGAGATAGAACAGAGATGGTTCATACAGCTTAATGCTGATAAATACCCAGGGATCTATGAAATGGTGTCTCTAAAACCCTTTCTGAAAGCCAAACCACTTAAACTCTAGAAGCACTTTATAAATAATGAGGCTCATACTCACATAAATTGTAATAATGAATTATTATAAAAAGTTTTTGTTTTATTATATTATATATGAGTATTTGTGTATTGCCAATATGTCATGTATAACCTTTTTGCATTTTTAAATGAAATGTATTTTGTAATAGATTTATTGTTTTTAATTACTTTGCTAATTGATGCTGCTATTTGATTGGTCTTTTATAGTTTAAATTCTATGTGATAGTTAATGCGTTTTAGTCTGAGGAATGATCTGGCTGATTGCGAAAGTGCTTACTGTTTTTTTTACTTTATTAAATAAGTTTTCTTTCAACCATGGCATTTCGCATTCTTTTTGTTTACTTTGCTCTGAGGTGAATACCGAGCATATACCCGGTACCTGCATCTGTCTTTTTTAAGACTGAAATTGTACTTTTGTAATCTCAGCATCATGCATTGCAGTCTGGCTGGGGCTGAATGCATAGGCTTTCTCAAGATAGTGACTAAAGGTCGGTGGTCTGTTTCGATCTGGATAGGTCTATCATAAACATAATCATGGAACTATGAACATGCAAACACAATTGCCAAAAGCTCTTTCTCAGTCTGGGCATACTGCATCTCAGTTTGGGTAAGAGTTCTTGATGCATAAGGAACAGGTTCTTGTAGAATGACTGCACCAAGACCAAATTTTGAAGCATCACAGGAAAATGTAAGTGGTTTGTGAACATCATAGTATCTGAGAGTTGGTGGACTAGCAATTCAATATTTCAGGACTTCAAATGCTCTTTGGTGCTATTCTAACCAAGACCAGGATACATCTTTACAACTCTCTGAGTGGTGCTGAATGTTGGCTCAAGTCTGGAATGAACTTGCCTAGGTAGTTGACCATGCCAAGAAAATGCTGCAGGGCTTGAACATTGTCTGGTGCTGGCATCTCAAGAATGTCTGATTTGCATTGAAGGGTCTGGTCATAGGCCTGTACTAGTGAATAAATGATCAACATAAGTAACTTCTTGTAGTCTAAATTTGCATTTCTGTGGACTGAGCTTAAGATTCACTTCATGTGCCCTCTCCAGAACTTTTCTGAGGTTTCTGCCATGCTCTGCTTCCTCATGACCTCCTACCAGTATGTTGTCTACTATAATAGCACAAGGATACCCAGAAAAAAAATTGCTCCATTGTTCGTTGAAAGACTTAACTTGCAGAATTTATCCCAAATAGTATTCTCAAAAATCTGTACCTACCAAATGGAGTTCTAAGTAGAGTGCAATGAGGATTTGTTTTTGTCAAGCTAAATTTGCCAAAATGAACTCTTTGCATCTAAGACAGAAAAAATAGTGGCATTTGGCATCAAGGCTCTGACTTCTTCAACTGTGCACATTGGATGATAATGTCTTTTTAGCTCTTTGTTCAAATCTCATCGGTCAATACATATTCTGATGTCATTTGAGCTTTTCTTATGAGCTACCACCATAGAAGATACCCATTCAGTTGGAGTTTCAACTGGACAAATCACACATTGTTGTACCATTTTATCTAACTCGGCTTTAACTCTGTTCTGCATGGCTATTGGAACTTTACATGCTGGCCTGATAACTGAACTGACCTTTGGGTCTAACCTCATGGAGTACACAACTGGAAGTTTGCCTAGATATCTTTGAAAACATCAGCATAGGTGGAAAAAATGTACTGGGCAAAATTAGAGTAGTGGTCTTTCAAGCTAACATGATGGACTTCCTTATTATATGAAAGCAGTCCCATTTGCAAACTGTCTCTGAGCCCAAATGATGACTGGACTTGCCTCTTGACCACATAGAATAATAAGTCATACCTTCTCACAGCAGAATAACATGAAAGCACTACTGAGCCTTCAGTCTGAATTTCTTCCATTCCATAAGCAACAAGCTTTGCACACATTGCCAAATCAAGCCTTTCATTTTTACACACTCTAGCAAATGTTTCTGCTGACATACCATTGCACTTGGAACCCATATCAACTTTGAGCTCTATGGGTTTGACATTTATCTGAACAGTACAAAATACTTCATTATTTGCCCTTAAATCTACTGCATTGACTGTTTCATGAAGCACTGACACACCATCCACATAAAGAGTAGGCTGCGACTCTATGTCATGGCTTTCTAATTGCGCAAATATTTTTTAAAATGTTCCCTCTTAATAAAAGAATGTGGGCCTTTTGATTTACAAAACCTTTTGAAATTATTCCATTTATTGCATTTGTGGCACTACTGACCAAAAGTTTTTCCCTTTTAGATTCATGACTTCCTCTGCAATTACGACAGTTGGCTATAAAACTAGGTTGGGGCCCATGCTTTGAGTTTACTAACTTGCTCTTATGCTTCACCGAGACTGTGCGAACTCTGGAATTTACTGGAAAGTTCTGGGATTTACCAATGAGTGCTGCAGGGGCTACAGTTGCTGCCATGTTTTTGGGCCTTTTTCTTTTAATAATGTACTGCATACTATCAAATAACATACTGCATACTAACAACATGAGCTTTGTCACTGGGCCTTCTAGAGCTGTTCTATTTGTAAGCATATTTGTGTGATTTTTTGTGAGCTCATATATCTGACAAAATCTCAATGGCCTTTTCAAAATTAAATCACTGTCATGAAGCAAAATCTTTCTCACAGCATCATCTTTAATACCACACACAAGTCTGTCCTTTATCAACTCATTCCTTAAATAACCAAAAGTGCATGTTTCAGTTTTATTTTTCAGGTCAGTTATATATGCTGCAAAAGTTTCACCTGGCTTTTGATCCCTTGTGTAAAATAAGTGCCTTTCCATTGTAACATTTGTGTGGGGGTTACACATTTCTCTAAATTTATGTTTTAAGCACTCAGGGTCCTCCCTTGACTCAGTCAGTACAACAATATGATGGCTTCCCCCCTCCAGTATAGATAGCAGGTGCATACACAAATGAACATTCCCTGTCTATGGCTTTTGACCCAGCTAAATTAAGTAGAATAAATGCCTTTGTAAGATTATCTTTATTAGAAATTGCAGCCTGTATGAAAATGTCGTACTCTTGCTCAAACACTCTCCAGTTCTCAGCAATATTACTGTCAAACACAAGTGTACTGGGTTTTTGAAATCCATTTGCCATGCTTACAAATACACTGAAAATATGGTCCTTGTATTTATGTATGAACAAACTGTTTGTGAGCTTGCAACAGCATTCAAATGCACAATAAACTCTTCGAAATACTGTACTTTGTGAAGTATGCTGTAATGGCTGTAGTTTTGTGAAATATGCTGTGTAGTGACTGTACTTTTGTGAAATAGCTTTACTGTAACACTGTACAAATGTGAACACTTTATACACTTCTGATAACTCGGATATCTTTTCTTAATATGAAAAATACATGATTTGCAAAAATGTGGTAATTTCTCTTTATTTTATTTGTTTTAGGCAAACTGGACTTTATTTCAAACATTTTCTATAGTAATTTGAATATGTTATCAATAGTATACAAATCAGTTTATGCAAAATTAATTTAGAATATTCTGTATGCCTCATTTCATATAATGCAAAAAGAAATAGTGCTGAGCAAGTTTTAATACCTGAAATTCATTTCTGACCTGTTTTACGAAGTATGCACATTTAGGAATGATTTACTCTTTTATATTCCACCAGCCCCAAGCAAGTGTCTTGAGTCGTTTTAGCCATGCCACCTCCAACTTCATGCCCTTTAGGCAACCCGCTTCTGACACCATGTCGCTCTTTCGTCTCTAACACATATGACAAGAAGGCTGGGGTTTTCGTTTTGCTTTAGTACATAGAAACACATCAGGATGGATAGCAGCATCATAAAATATGAATGAACTAGATAACAGACAGACCATACATACATACATGCTTACAGGCACCATCTCCTTTAACACCATTATACCTGAATGAATGTAGCGATGGAGCTACATAGGAAAAGTAAGGTTTGTACCCAGAAAAACAAACCTTTTCTGTGTGCAGCATTTAATGTACAGTATTAAATATTCTTATAGAGTCTAGCAAAATGGCTTTACCCCTCTTGAAATTAATTATGTTGGACAGTATGCTGGCATTCCTTGCAAAGATATACATCTTCCTATTAAATAGTTTAGCTAAAAGCACTTTGGTTCTGCAAGCAGAGATTGTGCCTTTCCTACCTGATTGCCATTTATGACAAAGATGTTGTTTGTGTTAGATCAGCATCTGCCTTTATACTTTGAGTTTACTAACACTTTCAAGCAGTGCACAAATCACTATTGTCTTATTGGTGGAAAAGTCACTGTGAGCCAAGAAAAAAGATTGAACATTCTCAAGTCTTATGTCATTGGGGATCACTGTAAAAAGTGAAATGGCATCTAATGTTACAAACATCAAATCATTATTTAAAGCAGTCTGTCTTGACCATTGATGCAAATTATTTGAAAAGTGTTTAGTGTCTTTCAACACAGTACCAACAGGGTCGAAAACAGGTCATAGTTGTTTCTCCACATAAATGGATAAGGGCTCAGTGAGCCAGCCATGACCTGAACAATGGGACACATTGGTGGATTCCTGGCATTATTTTGTACCTTAGGTGACCCATATATGACTAGAATGATCAGGTGATTGACCGTAAAATAACGAAATAACTCCATATTAATGAGGTTAGTCATGGGCAAATCAACTATATAAAATGTCATCCTATTAATCAAACTAGTCACTTGAAATTTCTGTAGACGCATATATGCGTTCTTGTCAATCAACACATCTATCATTTTTGCATAATAAAAGTCTCTGTCCATAACCACTTATCCATCATCTTTACCTACTGGGTGTATCTCTAAATGACATGCTTCACAAAGTTCACTAAGAGCTGTTTGTTCATTTTGATTAAGAATAAAAAACATGACTGTTCCTGCCTTTCATTGAGAGTTTGCCTTATGTCGTCTTCACAGAGATTAACAAAAGCCTCAAGCAAAGGACACAAATTAGGAGTAAAAGTGTTAGAGTTTTTAAAGTTATTTTTAAAGTTATTATTAAGAGTTCTCACTCTTTGGAAACATTAATTCAAGTATGGTATTTCTGGTAAACATTCTCATCTGTAAGGGCATCAGTGATATTTGTACATGTAGCTGGTACAAACAATAGACTTTTACTTAAATATTGAAAATCAATTCACCTGATTCTGACTCCTTGTTGCAACACCCGATTGACTTGCTTCTCTCAGCAGCCCTTTTCTTGTTCTGCTTTAGGATCGCCCCCTCCTGGGTTCCTTGTCTATTGGTAGTTGTTCCACCAACAGCAATGGATTAAAAAAAAAGGTGGCTATTAGAAGTAGATGGCTGACTATTCACATAGCTGACTGTGCTCACATCCTCATTAGTTGCTAAGGCTTTTATTTGATCTGTTGCAGCTACTTTATCTGTCAGTGCCTGACAATATTTACTGTATGTTTAAGATTTGCTGCCCAAACAGAGCAGTGAGTACAGGGTGAGCTGTATATGAAATGTGCTGTTGCAAGTCACACATAGCTCACTTCTGATTAATGAGTAATGTACGTAGCAGGACGTCCACTTCCAAGCCTTGGGGCTTGCTTTGTCTACACACTATTACCTCAATGTGGCACCATCTCTGTTAACACCATTAGACCTGATAGAACATACTGATGGAGCTACCCAGGAAAACAAACATTTTCTGTGAGCAGCATTTAATCTACAATATGAAATATTTTTATACAGTCTAGCAAAATGGCTTCATCCCACTTGAACTTAATTATGTTTTTTTGTGTACTTCTGATAATGATAGACTCTATGATATCCTCTGGGACTGATACCAGTTACACATGCAAGCCTCACAGTTAGACGTTGCCCATTCGATTCTCAGTTAGAGCGTCTTCTGTGTGGCGACATGTGTGAATGGGCATTCCTTCGTTGAACGTTGTGCTTTAGGCCCGGCAAGCCAGCACGTAAAACTCTACTGCCAATCATTAGCGGACCAGAGTTCCGCTGTGGCGACCCCTAACTGGGAAAAGCCGAAAGACACAAACAAACAATCTGAAGAAGGAGTTAAGCATGGAAATAAAGCTAGTCGTTGCCCAGTTTGAGAAAGCTGCCACTCCTGTACAAGGGTGTAATAAAGGTTTCACTCTATTGTGAAGAAACCACTTTTTCCCTAACACATTAGTATTTAATGGAAGTGTGACAAAGAACTACAACTTTTGCTTCCCATTTTATTTTTTTTTTGTTTATTTTTTTCTTTAATTTCTTTCATAAAGCACTGATCCAAGTATGCCTTTTACAGGCCTGACAAGATTTTATTATTACAAGGTAATCGACACAGATTTGAACTGTTTATAAATTAAGGAAAACATTTAGCACTGCATATGAAATCAAGATATGATAAATTATGTTTTTTTTTTCAGTTTCTTTACAGAGATATCCTTTAAGCCTAGTTTCCTTCAAGTGTCAGAAGTGACTAGGTTTATCATAGCAATTCAAACTGGCTTGTGCTTGCAATAGTTTCTTGTATTAATTAATCAGCCATCAAATAGAATACAAGTACATAGACTCCCCCATTCCACTTCTTAACTATTGTGAAATAATTACAAGCTCAGGTGTAAGAACCAATGACTACACATCGATAGTTAATTCTAGAGGATTTCACATAGATAACTTGGCTTGTATATATTTTATACCGCTAATAAAAGTAACTAAAATGCTATTGACATATTACTAATTGGTGAGCAAGCACTGAATGTAGTCTTCCCACAAGTAAAGCAAAAAAAACAAAAAACAAAAAAAAACAGTGGAGCATTGTTTTTCTACTGTGTCAAATTCTGCTAGAGGAACAGCAATAACCGAAGATGTCCTTACATATGGTTCATTTACCTTTGTGTATAATAAAATACAATGATAAACTTGTGATGGCAGCATTACATTCTAATTAGGTGTTATTGCTTAGAACAATAGTAGCACGGAGGTGCAGTGGTTAGTGCTGCTACCTCATAGACCTTGCTTCTCCAGTTTGTTTTTTGACTATGGTTCCTTTGGTATAGAATCTGCATGTCCTCTCTCTACCTATGTGGATTTTTATGGGTATTTTTGTTCTCTTTCACATCCCAAAGACTTTTGTGGGTGAATAGGGGATGTTCTAGACTTGCTGTAAATGTGTGGGCTGTGGGAGTGGGCTTGGGAGTGTATGTGCATGTTACATGAAGAGCTGGTGCACCATTTAAGATGAGTTTCCTTGCTTTGCATCCATTTATTGCTAGGGTAGGCTGTAGTTCCTCTATGACCATACTCTAAATTAAATGGATAATCATGCTATGGGTGAATTGGTGATCATCTAAAATGGCTGCAGATATGTGTTCTGAAGACTAGCTATCAGCTTAAATCCTCATATTTATCATTTTTATGCAATCTACCATCAACAGCTTGTATCCAACATACAGCTTACTCTGACACTGTAGGATATATAGACAGTATCAAAAGTAATATAACTAGCAGCAGTGATGGGAGTAATGTGTTACAAAAGTAATGCGTTACTGTAATATATTAAATTTTTTGGCAACTGGTAATATTAGGCATTACTTTTCAATATAGTAACGCAGTAATATTAATAAGTTACTTTTTTACTAACTAGTAATGCAAATGTGCATTAGTTTTTGCATTACTTTTGCTTAATTAAGTAGGAAGCAGTGGTGCAGTTGGAGGGGGGGGGGGTGAGCAGCAGTCCGAGTGGTTTTCTCATGCATTCACATCATGTCTGTGCCTTGTCACACAGACTGCTGACGTCCACATCCTCCCATTGACATTTAGTGTCAAACGTTACTTTGCCCACACGTGCCAGGAGCTGAGTGAATTGAGAGAGTGGATATATTATAAATTACAGCAGATTATTCAGATCAGATGCAACAAGTAAGTAAAACAATTTTTGTTTACTGGGATGCGGGCAATACAGTATCTAGTGCTGCAATCATGTTCAACTGCTAAGAGCAGAAAACTTCTCCCCCTTCCCATGCTGCGTGAAGTAGAAAAAAAATTGCAAAAAAAGGCCCTAAGCATCCCTTACACAACTTTTTACATTTGGAGTGAGCCAGCTCTAGTGGCACTGTCTTATGTCAACAGTTTGTTTTTACTTTTTTTCCCTTTCACAGACGTGTGCATAAGTGCATTTGTATGTTTGTGCGTGTGCTAACTAGTTAATCCCATACAAGTGTCCCTTTTCAGGGCCGAACAGGGAATACTATCTGTTGATGTTGTTGGGAATCACAGCACAGGTAAAGGGTGGCTGAGGGAATCTGAGTTTTTAAAGTAATTTTCTACCCAGCTGGGCACAATTTGTAACCAGTAACTGACAACAACATTTTAAAGCAAACAATTCTTCACTCACACACTTAATACACTCTCTGATACTGTCGGTTCTATGCAAGTGATGAATATTGACAAATCATTTCTTTACAATCCACCTTATGGCTGTACTATTTTAAGTGCATGATTTAGTCGAAACCTGCTATATGGGGTACTGTTCTCTGTTCCCACTTTTTACAACAGAAATGTATATACTGCGTGCTACATTCACTCAGTATGCAACTTGAGGCCAGTTCATTCATTCAGTTTCAATGAAACTATACTTATAAACTTAATAACACAATGAATCCCTGTGGCCAATAGATAACTATTAAATGGAGAAAATATACCATAATGAAGTATTGTATTAGTTAGCAGTGGTAAAGTCATACTTTATTTTAGTTAACAGGATGTATGCTTAACAAGTGTATTTGAACTTGGTGACAACAGTGAAGGCAGAATTATAAAATGCTACACTTTCCTTCCCCATTTAGATGTAAAAAAAAAAGTTATTGCAGTAGCCATGCAATTAGAGAAATTAAACTGAACATTAGATGCAAAAAAAAAATCAAATTTGGTGTACCCCTTCACTTCTGATTTTAATATTTATTTTTGTGCCCATCTACCCCAGTATCCAACATGTACTAATTTACAAAACAAAGTTCAGAGGGGGTGGTGTGTTTGGTATAGATCTATCCCTTTTTTTCTGCTGTTAAATCAAATACTAGTTACACACTGTGCAGTGATGTTGGTACAGTTTATGCCACCAAATTTGTTGTACATTCTACCTTCTTGTTCTGTGTTTTTGTGTGCCTGAGGTAGATGGATCTCTTGGCCTTCCCTAGGGGCTGTAGCTAGACAGGGAACGGAACCTTCCTTAAACAAAATGGACAAGCCAGCATTTAAAGTGCTCTGGCAGTTTTTAATTTTAAGTTTGATAGTTTTGTTCTGTCATTTTTGTTGTGCATATAAGCATTTCCATTTGGAGGGGTTATTGAGATGATCAGTAAACAGATTTTTAAATGTAATATTCTTGCATTTCAAGGCTGGGTGAATTGAAACTGCTGGTGCTGTTCGAAAAATTGCGTGGGTATATTGGTAGATTCACCTATGAGTTTTTCTAATCATACCAACCAATTGGTGAATGATAGTTATAGAAGTATAGGTTGTATAAAAAGACTTGCAAAGATTTATAATGTCTAGGAAAGCAAAATAATGAAGTCATTGTTTGTTAGTTACATTAAATCCAAACTTGAGTATGGAATAGCAATATGGAAACCCTACAGAAAACAAGCATGAGTAAACTGGAAATAGTACAGTGTGAATATACCAAGGGCATCCATGGATGTGAAAATTTAAGTTATTATGAAAGACTAAAATATCTGAACTTGTATAGTCTCTCTTTTACAGATATCTAAGAGGCGATTTTATTCAGTTATATAGGGCATTTAGAGAGAACTTCCTCTGGGAATGTTTGAGGTTATCAAAAATAAGTGAGTGTGGAGCAAGTGTTGCCAGTTTAGCGATTTGACTTATTTGGTTTGACTTATTTTCAGGTTGGGAAGAGAGGGAATTTATTTGTATCTTCCTTTTTAAAACTCTAAAACTCTAAAAATGTAAGGTATATTTCTGTGGAGGGAAAACATAAAGTGTAACAGATAAAAAGTGAGTTGTTCGTACTGTACTGTATGTCTTCAATTTTTTTTCTGGTTGCGTGAGAGTGCTGGTTGTTTGAGTTCTGGTTCAATGAGAGTTTACGGTACTTTGGAGTCTGGGGGTTTCAGAAGGTCGCAACTTACTTCTTAGTTAGTCTCACAGAGATGAACAACAATCATTTTTGTCATCTACTCCCTTTGAGCCTTAGTAAATTGCATTGCAATCTTGCTGGAGCTGAATGTAAAGGCTTTTTCAAAATACTGACTAAAGATTGATGATCACTTTCTGTTTGAACAGGTCTACCAAAAATGTAGTCATTGAACTTGGAACATGCAAAAACAACTGCTAAAAGTTCTTTTAATGTAACATCGGCAATTTAATTATTCAAGGGCAGCAGAAGCTGAATTTGTAGATGTAAAGTTCTTTGCCAGTAGCAACCTCTTCATTAGTTAAAGTTCTCTTTAATGTGGAAATATTCAGACAGTTTTTACTTCCTCAGAGATTGTGCTTATTGTTAACTGATATTGGTGGACTGTAATGACAGATGTTTGAGTGACCTTTTATGGTTGAAATTTTCTGAAATGTGTAGTTTTGTCATTATGGTTCATACATTGCTCACTGAAAGAATATTCAAAACTACAAATTTGAAACACATTCCAACAACTGGAGCTGTATTATACAAGGAATATCAGTTAATACAATCAGGAAGGTGAACTAAAGAACACATACATGTATGCATGTCCCTAAAAATGTGTGTAAGGAGCATATGGTTTGAAAAAAGCCCAAAGATAAACATAATCCTCCACAGGCTAGATGACTTTTCTTTGAATGTGAGTTTTAATGCCGTTTCAATGAATGTGACTTTCAAGGGCAGAGAAGTATATATATGAGACATATTCATGTGCATTAAGCATGTATTCCTTAAACACAAGTAATGTGTGAATAAATCAGAATATGACAATTGATAAACTATACTTATGTAACTCAAAAGTAACTAGTTACTTTAGTTAGTAACTAGTAATAGTAATATATTACTTTTTTAGAAAAGTAATAAGTAATAATAATATATTACTTTCACTTAAAAGTAACTAGTAATAGTAACTTATTACTTTTATAAGTAACTAGCACAACGCTGACTAGCAGACAGATTTGCTTAAGGCAGCAAGACTAACCTAGCTCATCTGGTAATATGCTGCTCCTAGGTGATTCCTTGTTTAAACACAACAATGCCCCACTCACCAGGTTGAGTAAAGACAGGGTAACAGTTACTTGCCTTTCAAGTATCAGGATATATAATGTCACTAAAGCCCTGAAATTCCTTCATTCCAGGTACACATACAAGCTGATCATTGTTTACATAGGAGCGAATGATTAAAGGTGCTGCTCCTTGGATTGTATAAAGAGGGACATGATGGATCTCTCTCTCTGAATATGCACCTGGAAAGGGAGTGAAACTAGTACTAAGCAGAATCCTACTGCCATCACCAAGAATGATATGCAATGCAAGTAAATGATAATTGACTTTAACTATTGGCTTAACTACAGGTGTCATTCTGGGTGGATCTATCTATCTATACACACACACACACACACACACGCACACACGCACACACACACACACACACACACACACACACACACACACACACACACATATATATATATATATATATATATCTAGGCCGTTTGCTCGATTGAGCAAACGACCATAATCCAAATGGCTGGGCATATTTAAGTGAAAGTGCTTTTCACCGAAGAAGCACTTTCACGTAAGTATGACTGTTGCCGAGGCTGTACTACGGTGCGGGTAAGGGAAATTTTCCTTTTCCCCACTGTAGTGCGGTCTCGGAGGGAGAATATTAAATTAGGGGGTGTGGGGGGCACAGCCTCCCACATGGGGGGTGCAGGGGGGGCAAAGCCCCTCTGCTAAAATGTAAATGTAGTGTTTTTTTTTTTTTGTCACACGCTTTAATGAAAGCTCTTTTTTAGTAAAAGTGCTTTTGTTAAAGTGTGTTAGGGTTTTATGGATTCGGACGTTTGCTCAGTCGAGCAAAAGTCCTAGATTCATATATATATATATATATATATATATATATATATATATATATATATATATATATATATATATATATAGATATTAGCCCAAGATGAGTGGGTTGAAAACCTAAACTGCTTTTCTAGGGATAGTCTGCATCTCTGTCGTTATATCTTCCTGACACTGGCCAAGACTTTTTTTATCCATAGTTCCATAATTTGGCAATGTAAGTCTCTTTAAAGTACCCACATAGTGAACTAAAATCAAAATCCAATAAATGTAGCACTGCTAGAAGCCTAACCAAAAAGTAATATTCATTACAGACATTTCTTACCATTGACAATTTGATATTGGCATAGTTACTGAAATGTGATTTCAGAACAGAGAAAGCATTCCAATAGTGCAGGCTTTTAATGCATACTACTCTTTCAGACTCAATACCAAATCAGACACAGTTAATGGGTTCATACCTGTGTTTTACCTCCAGACTTGAAATGCAGATCAATGACCTATAACTTTTCCACATTCTTCTTACAATAAACAAAACCCACTGCGCCATCTATGATGCCAGCAGGCCATGAGGCATTTCTTAACAGAAAAACTTAACTGGGAATCCTATACTACCCTCAAAAGTGTGTGTGTGTGTGTGTGTGTGTGTGTGTGTGTGTGTGTGTGTGTGTGTGTGTGTGTGTGTGTGTGTGTGTGTGTGTGTGTGTGTGTGTGTGTGTGTATGTATGTGTGTGTGTGCAGAAATTTCTGGATTTCCTTAATGCTAACTCCTTGGACCAGCTAGTCCACATCCCAATGAGGGTTCTAAAACATTACACCTGGTTTACACAAATATAGACCCCTGATTCTCAGAGGCTACAGTTAGAATATCACTGGTTAAATATGACCATCATACAGTAGCATTTACTTTAGATGTGAAACCTGATTTACTTTGACACCCCTCCATCTTCAGAGACTATTCTAAAGCAAATGTACTCTAACTGATAAACTGATGAAATCCAGACACTCTCTTCACCGAGATGACCCTGCCTTACAAGCTGTGATTTTCTCAAATTATACACCCACCTCCAAGATAATACTGAGGTTTCAGTCTCCATATGAGAGAAATATGTCAAATTTAACAATAAATCTGAATTAAACCATAAAAACAAACTTAACACACAGTCTGCTAGGAAGGAACTCAAAATCATCAGCAAATAACTTAGAAACAAAATCAAACTCTCAGAGAGCAATTACAAATTTTGAATCACCACCCATGCTAAGAATAACCACAAACCTTTCTTCACTGATACTCTGAGCTAATACAAAATGACATCACAGTCTCATCCACTGAAAACATTGTCAACATAATAGAAGATAAGTTGAGAATGAATATTACTGCAATATCTCCCAAGATTGCACACAGTATATTAGTATGCCTAAGCCACCTCCACAAGTCATCTCCAAGCAAGTCCTAAGCAGTCTTTCCAAGGCTAGGAACACTAGCTCAATGGGCCCTGATAATGTGCCAGGTCGTCTTCTTGTCAGTACCAAACACTGCCTGGTTGACTCATTATTCCATCTGTTTAATCACAGCCTCCCCAATGGATTCATGCCAGATATGTGGAAAACTGCTATAGCCATCCTTTACAATGGAGGACCTATGACTGACCTGGGCAATTACAGACCTGCCAGTCTCACTAGACTTATCTGTAAGACAATGGAGAGTAAGAATATAGATAGTCTTCAAAACCTGGACTTGAAACAATGTAGCTTGGTTAAAGGTAGATCCTGTCCTTGTATCTGCTAGACTTTGTTGAGCAAGTCACTAAGGTATTGGAGTCAGATATATCAGTTCAAACAACTTACCTGAAAGTGGCCAAAGCCTTTGATAACACTCTACAGTCAGCATAATTGTTAAGCTAATTCAGTTAAATGTAAATCCATATGCTATACACTAGATAGCAAACTGGCTCACTGGCAGAACTCAGTCTCTTAGTATTGCAGGCATGTTGTCAATTAAAAGAGTGGTTACTGGCACTGCCCACCAATAACTGGTCCTAGGACTAGGTCTTTGGCTGATGATATTTGCCAATGACTGCAAACTTACAGCTGTCATATATATCCCAGATAATCTACATATTTTCCAAGAGACCCTAACTTAGATTTAAAAGTGGTGATTGAATCCCAGACAAAAACTAAATGCCAGAAAATACAGTATTGTGTCCTTTGGCAAATACGGGCACCCCTGCTCTTATAACATAGGTGACACTTCCCTAAAAATTGACTCACACATTAGGAGCTTGAGTACTTTCAATGACAATGAGCTCTCCTTTGACCATCATGTGACAACTGTTGTTAAGAAGTCCTTTTATATAGCTAGACTAATCATCAAGGGTATATCAGGGATTTATCTTCCTGATCTATAGAAATAATCTTCCTCCTTTACTTTTCTTGTTTTTGGGAGTGTAATGAGTTGAAAGATTTAAAAAAAATGTTCCAGATAGTACTCTGTAGAAATGATGGAGGAGCAAATTGGTGTAACTAAGGAAATAATTCTTTTGAACTGGGATACAATATCTGAATGGCTTAGACAGTTTATTGATATTAGCTGCCAAAAAATATTGGAAAATGGATCAAAATCTAAACCAACTATAACTGAGGTACTAAATAACTGGAGGTGTGATGTTTAAAAAGGGGAATGCATTACATAGAAATAAATGCATATTATGTTGAGGATGAGGAAGAAGAGGGTGACTGAGTTTATGTTATGTTATGTTGCAGTGAAAACTAATTTTTAAAATCAAAGAAAACATATATGTATAATGCATAAAAAAGAAAGAAAAATATTTTGTTTTACCTTCTATTAATGTATGTGTGCATATGTCTTAAGTGATAATGTAATAAAGGTGTTTAAAAAATATAATGCCTGCTTTGCTACTTACTTGGCTAGGCATATGACCCAGCGTATGAAATGTCAACTTTTCCTTACCAAAATATCAATGGCATGTCTTCTTTGAGGTACCATATCTGTCCTAAAATGCTCTCACTCTTTTATTATTTCATGCTGTCTGTTGACTGGAGATCTCTAGCTTGCCTATAGAGCTTTGAAAATCTAGACCTTTTTCACCTCCTACACATCCACATAACTAACATCACCCTAAACACCTGCTCAAGAGACCCAAATGTCCACCAAATTCTAAATAGAACCAGTTTGCAGTATAGATATCTTTCACAGCAAATACCTCTTTTGTAGAATAGACTCCCTTTAGAAGTAAAGCAGAGTAGCTCCATGACCCGTTTTAAGCATAACCTTGGATTACTGGATGGGCAGTACAAAGTATACCCTCACTGTGAGCCCTCTAGACCTTATGGAAAGGGAAAATAGTGGAGTAAAAAGAATACAAATATGGCCGGTGTCATAATAGAAAAAATAATGAAAACTTGTTGTTATACACATAGGCAACATGATTGACAACACCCAAGAAATTTCCAATTTTGAAATGAAAGCACCAAGCCTTATATCACACTATACCTTCATATGCAGTATAATTTATACATTGAGTCCCATGTATTGCTCTCATGTTATATCTTTACATACAACATAATTTGATATATCCCGTGTGAATAAATACACCTTACATAAATGGCTTCTGTGTGAAAAGTTACCATACCTTCAAGAGATCTGCACTGTCAACTCCTAACGGTTATGCATCAAAAAGAATACTTAGGTATCACTGATAAGATGTGTAGTAGCTCACTGTGGCAAAAGTGTTACACTTGAGTAAATCATCCCTGGAAGATATATAAGGGGGTACATGCAAAAGGGTGCATTATACTCAATTATTGGTGTGATGAAGGCTGAGAACAATGGGACCATAATGCCCTTTAATGTGGATGTCCTGCACATACTCAGGAGTTGTGCTACATGCAAGGGATTAGTCACCACTGTGGGTACATGCTGGTGGAAGTTCTGCATATTATCTGCCTGAGTACACTTGGTCTGCTCATAGGTGCATATTGTCTATATTGTAATTAACTTGTGTATTTGCTTTCATAAAAGAAATAATCCCCCATGATTTTTGTTCATCTACTGCATCTTCATGGCACTGGCAACAATCATTTGTGTGTGTTAATACTGTCTGCCTTATACCAATACAAATCTTGGATTCAACAATTTTCTGCAATTTGCAGTCCTCAACAAAGCCCGTTAGACAAAGGATTTGTAAGTTAGTCTTGAATTCTGAGACTTAAACAGTGAATAGGAAAGGGCCTAGTACAGAATCCTGAGGTATGGTCCTGGTCACTCGACTTCTAGTGGTGACGTCACACACTTCAACATAATGTGTCATGTATGTGATCCATTTGTCTATACACTTAGTGACATAGGTGTTTATGCCCACCTGAGGCAGTTTCCATGTAATGCCTGACTGTGGATTTGTGTCAAATGCCTTGGCTAGGTCAAGTTATACAGGATGATAGTGTTTTCCTCATACATGTCCTTGATGACCTTCTTGAAGACATCAGACAGATGTAACAGACATGATGTAGCCTTAACAAATCAAATATTGGTTTGGTACAAAGTTGGGAGAATACCTGTTTCCTTTTTGGTAAGGTCAAAGATGACTCGTTGGTCTGCCTCATAGATGAACAGAGTCAGGAGTATGAGTCTATAACTCCATGCATCAGTTGATGGTCCCCTCAATCAGATGGCTGAATGTTGCTGTACACCCTTCTACAAGAACATAGACTGTCTGGAGGCTCTGTTGAAGTAGCGCTCCAACTGTGTCTACTAGGTCAGGTTTTAAGTTATGTAATAGACAACCTGGGATGTTGTCAGGGCCTATTGATTCCATGTTTTTAGCCTTAGAGAGTGCACAGATGAGCTGCTCTCCTGAGAAGATAAACTGAGTAGTGTTTGCATGTATACTTTGGCTGTTGGCCAGTGGCAACAGGATAGTGAAATGTTAGACAAACTGTCAGCTAGCAGATTGCCTGTATTCCCCAGTTGAGTATGGCTGGTGGCATTCACAAACAGCTCTGTGCTTAGTTGTGTATTTCCCTTAACATTTCACATTTTTTGAAATAAATGATTTGTGAAAACACCTCCAAATACAACCTTGGTCCTGCATCATATACCACACACTGGTACTGTTCACACAGTCATACAACTGTACCAATGTTGTGTAATTACATCAAATGCACAACATATGCCCATATGTTTTTCATGGGGAAGCTGTGTTTGAGTGGCCTGATGCCATATTAGGACACATTACAAATCAGTTGTTTATGTGTCATGCAGAACATTTCCTGACACAAATGCCAATAGTCATACAGTGTTACTGCTGACCCCCTCAATAATCCTTGGGAATAGCAACACAACTGCATATGCAATGAATTCCATAAGGTTGCAAATGAATCAACACATGTGGTATTTTTGTGCATATTGCAGCATAACAACATATTGATGAAACAAGACTTATGTATCCATGTAATCAGTATGAATTTATATTGAGGTCAGTCACAGAGCTTTTAATGATGTTAGTAGACACATGCACACCTGCACCATTATGCAAGTGTGCAAATTTCACTGTGATGGCTGAATGAGAACTGTGCAGAATATTGATCTGCTTCACTGCAACACATCTTGATATGCCAGCAATATACATAAAAGTTTATCATGTCAATAGTTCTCAGGAGGCATATTACTACAGCTGTTATAGAAGAAGCATGTAATGAAGTGGCAGCAGCACCCATCAGTATAAATTATCTCACATCATAGATTGTAATATCCTCTTGTAGGCATACTGTCCATCCACACCTCAACATAACACATGTCAATGACAGCAACATTGATATCTCAAATGTTCATAGGGTCATAGGATATCGTTAAGCTATCAGACAGCATCACATAAAATCATAGCCATCATTATACCATTTAAAACAAACCCCCTATATCTATATGATGGAAGATAGTAAGTCTATGAGTGTATGCATGTATTTGTTGGATTGCATTACATACTCCCACTGTCCATATGGCACATGTGCACTACAACTTTACAGAATTAGCATTCAGACATGTAGTGGTCTGGAGATGGCTTGCAAAGGCTCATGGAAGAACTCTGCTTCATGATGTGTGTATGCATATTTGACAGGAGGACATCCTCCACACCTCTGTAGGAAGGATGCATGTGGCCAGAGGAAAAAAGTGGATGGTGGATGCATGAGGCTACATTATAGGTTCCCCTAAGTGGTAGTGAAATGAAAAGCAATTCAAAAGATGATACAATGACCATAATGTACCACAAACAACAGACACAGCAGTGGAGTGGGTCTGATTTGAACATTACACCTGTGTAGGTATGGAAGATGAATGCCATGCAATGTAACACTAGCACCACCATGTGTCTGACTTTAACATGTTGCACTTTATGGTGTATGATAACATCATTATATGTTGAGAAGCGCATGCTAGGCGGAGTGTCTGACATGGCAGTGGAGTCACATATCTGTGTAAAATTGTCTCAAAAGTAATATTAATATACAAGCAAACTCATGTTGCTTACTGTCAGATTAGAAACCCTATATATCTAGGTAAAGAAGCTTGAGAACACAGTAGTGAATGTTACTGCCACAGCACAAGTTTGTCTTGAACACTGTCAGAGTGCGTGTTATACAGTATGACATCATCAGTGTACGTTACAAGAAGATGTTCTGAGGCATGTCTGACATAGCTGTGGACTCACTTGCCATTCTAAAGTTGTCACCATACTGATTGTTGAATACACACACAAACCAACTGACTGCAGTGAGACTAGAGCCCCTACCTATCTACACAGCACAGACTTAACACAAGTGCCACAGCACAAGACTGCTTTTCATGCTGTCAGACAACATTTTATATAGCTGATGACATCTGGAGTGTCTGGTGAGAAGAAGATGGTAGTAGGAGTGCCTCACATGCTGTTCTAAAGGAGTGTCTTACATGCTGTTCTAAAATGGTCTCTTGAATCTCAGCCAAGTGAACAGAAACGCAAATTAGTTGACCACAGTGAGAGTGGAACCCCTACCTAACTATCGACAGGGCACAGTGCTTAAGACAAGTGCCACAGCACAAGTCTGGC
>NC_056735.1:844510250-844512750 GCF_019279795.1 Protopterus annectens | reverse complement strand
GCTTCTGCATTCTCTAGTCTATTGTTATAGCCACCTTTTATCTTACTCATAGCTAACAACTGTAAAACACTAAATAGAAAGGAATGTCCTGGTGCAAGGGATGTATGTTTTGCTAAGGCATTAAGCGTGTTTAAATGCCTAATATCACCTGCATGCTGCAGGATACATTCTTTCAACATTCTCACTGTTTTGCCTATATACAAAGTTGAGCATAACTTACACCTAGTCAAATAAATCTCTTAGAAGTGCAATCAGCATAAAACATGGCTTCAATGTAAAATTAATGACAGGATGTTGAAATTCATGTATAGAAGATATAAAATTGCAGGCTTTACAATGCCTACATGGATGGGTACCTAGACATCCAGAAAGAGGTACTGTTAACTGAGTAGATTTATAGCATAACTGTCTCTTAAGGGAGATATTATTCTTAAATGTATAACTAGATTTTTCACCCACAATCCCTTTAATTTTGTCATGTGACAACAAAATAGGCCAGTATTTCTTTACAACATCACATACTTGTTGCATGTTGTTACCATAGGTTAATGCAAGTCTAACACTGGTATAAGCAGTATCTAACATATTAGCCTTACCAGGAACATAAGGTCAATTAAAGTAAGGTTGGCCTTTGTCAGCACGCATGCCAATGACCATGTTAAAACTATCTTCAAGTGTTTCAGAACTATATCCTCTAGCAGAAAGATCACCCTTAAGACAGAGAACAGCGTCATGGCACTGTTTATCATCTGTATGCAATCTAGACATACACAGATACTGGCCTTTAGCAATGTTTTTAAAAATATGTTTAGGATGCATACTGTAGAAGTGTAACAAAGCATTCTTCTTACAAACTTTTCTAAAAAGTGAGGTAGACAAAATCCCATCCATCAAAGTGACTTTAGTGTCAAGAAATTCAATACTGCTCCATGAATAATTCAATGCAAATCTAAAACAACAACAAGTAGGTTCCAAGTAGTGTACAAACCTCAATAAATCAGACTTGGCACCCTGCGTCAAAATAAAAATATCATCAACAAAATGTTTATAATATAAAAGATGTGCAGAAAATTCCTGTTGCGAAAGCACTGCCATGCGCTCCCAGTCAGCCAGTACAAGATTGGCATAACTGTTAGCACATGGAGTGCCCATCACAACACCAACCCTCTGTCTGTAAACTACGTCATTAAATAAAAAAAACATTGTTATAAAGGACCAATTCTATTAAAGTACCAATACATTCTATTAATTCTGGAGAATAATCAACATTTTCCATCAAGTAGTTTTTTAGCGAAGCGACACCAAAATCATGTTGTATGACTGTAAACAATGTCTGTATGTCCATACTAACAAGAATGATTTCATTACAAAAAGACCCATGCATTCTGGCAAATGCACCTAGTGTGTTAAAGAAATGCTCAGTATCCCTGAGAACAGCCACATCTGTGTCTAGTGGTCTCTTACATTGTTGCTCTATAAAAATAGAAATGAATTCTGTGGCCCAACCCCTGCCAGAAACAATCGGACAAAGGGATGGGTCAACCAGTGACTTATGCACCTTAGGGAGGCCATGTATGACTGGTATCAAGGGGTCCAAGACCATCATGAAATCATACAATCCCTTATCAAGCACTTGTTCCATTAAAAGCTCATGTAAAGTGCTCTGAATACCACCAATAATCTTGTGCAAATCACGCTCATTAATAACTTCATAGGTAGGGGGCGTGGCCAAGGATGAACACAGGATAGCAGCAGATTTCTTCAGCTCCACCAATTTCATTACATTGACAGGAATTAATTACTTAAAAAATTAATTTTTGAAGTAATTTTCTTTCTAAATATGTTTGTTTTATATAGTTCTTGAACTATATCTAAAAAAGAAAGGAAATCTTAATAATATTCCTGTCAGAAATTACTTTGGAAATTTTCCTGTCAGTTTATCAGTCTGAAATGAGTTCCAGTAAGACAAATTCTCAAGACTCCAGCATCAAGAAAGAACTTCAGTCTCTGATAATTATAGTCCAGCAACTTACAGCTAAGATGGATAAAATGGATACTAAAATAGACACTTTCATAGAAAAAACTACAAAACAAATAGACTTGTTACATATGGACCTGCAACAACAGAAGATCCAGATGACAGGCATAGAAGAAGCTGTGAATGACATGGAAAATAGAATACAAGAAGAGGAAATCAACATTGAGTTTCTGCTGAAACAAAATACACATTTACAAACAAAGCTGGATGACCTGGAAAATAGATCTAGGCGCAATAACATTAGGATTTTTGGACTGCCAGAAAATATTGAAGGTAACAATATTAATTCTTTTTTAACAACATGGCTCCCTAAAACTTTAGATTTACCAGAAGCATTCTCTTTTGGTATCGAAAGAGCACATAGATCTATAGCTAATACTAACTCTAACAAAAACTATTCTAGATCAGTTATAGTTAGATTTCTATCATCTTTTGATAAAGAGATGGTTCTTAAATCTGCTT